>NC_052504.1:10412285-10581952 GCF_014356525.2 Nilaparvata lugens
ACTTATACGAGTTGTGAGGAAAACTGGCGAAGGGAAATTTGTATTACTTTTTGGGGAAACAATAGCTTTAAATAGAGAGAAATTATAATGTTTAAAGAAAATTTTATATTATTAGTACTGTAGAAAATAGATTTTATAGAGAGAGCTATTATATTTTATGGGCCTAAACTGCTAGTCAGAAATCAATGAATAGTATTATTATATTATAAGAGCTTAAGTAATAAATAGGTTACCTGGCTTGTAATGTCCATAGGCCTATCCTCATTTGTGTCCTTATTAATGCCTTGTTGGCCAAAACTTTCACTTTTTTAACAAACACTTGACACTTAATCCATTTTTAAAATATGAGTCTCTTTTCGTCCACGCAAAGTAAGGTAGCAGACACACTGCAGACGGCGATAGTAGCGGAGATCGACGCTGAGGGGGGCGCGATGGAGTCCAACGCCCAGATATCTTCAATCACCGCCAAGAATCCTGTGAACAGTAATAAACCGTTAAATGTCTCCCAAGAAGCAATAAGGAGGGTTATAGTAGAGGGGATGATCAAGTCATTTTCTAATAGTTTAGAAAAAACAATGACCACAGTAATGAAGAACTTAAAGGCGGAAATGAAGGAAATGCGGGAATCACTGAAGGATACATCGGTAAGAAGGGTAAGGAGACTGCGGAAAGAATAGATAACCTACCAGCACAAAACACTTCACAAATTCATGAAATAGCTACAAACAGGAACAATAGTCAACTTATTTCCATAAATAAACAACAGAATAGTAAATCTACACAAATAGCTCACCTAAATTCTGATATAAATCAAAACAAAGTACAACTTAATTCATTGGAGACAGCCGTTGGAGAACAGCAATTATTTTTATCTGAATTAAATGCCGAAGTAGTAGATAATGAAACAGAAGCTTCTAGTCATTGGAAACAGGCCCAAGAGAAGTTGGTACAACTTGAAAGTCAAATACATCAATTTCCGCACGAGAATATAGAGCCTATTCCCATAGCAACGTTTGATTCACTACACAGTTTCAATGAATTAGGCCGTTTTGACAATACAGACCGCTATCTCCAACCTAAAGAATTTATAGATCAGATAAAACTAGTTCAATCATTAACACCCACCTCTTGGAATTTTTGGCGTCTTCGTTTGACTAGTTTATTGATTGGCGAACCCCTGATGTTCTTTCGGAGTAGAGTCCATGAATTTACATCATTGGATGAGTTTGTAGCTGTCTTCCTGGAACAGTATTGGAGCAGAAGTAAACAGTTGGACGTGCTAGCGGACATTATATCATGCGATTTCAACCCTAACTTAGACGGTGCATGTACCACTTTCGTCACTGCCCTACAGTTTAAAAATTCTCAATTGAGCGAGCCCATTAATGAATCGGCATTAGCAAGTATTATTTTAAAAAAGCTACCGTATCAAGTTAGAATGGCACTCGCCACACAACCCATTACTGATTGCAAACAGCTGATAAATCATTTATATGACATACAGTCTGTGATGGCAATATCAAACCACCGTTCAGACCAGAGATACACACAGAATCAGCATAACTCGAAAAGTAATCAGTATACCAGCCAAAACTATGAATCAGTACCATATGATTGCTCACGATCTACCCCTCAATTTAAACGCCGCTATAATCATAATCATAATAACAGCTGGAATAATAGAAGTTTTCAGAATCGTCAAACAAATCATTATCCACAGCAAACCTATGAAAGAAATTATTATTATGGCCATGATCGATTCAACACAAATAATGATTACACTCAGAATAATTATAATAGAAATTACAAACCGCCACCTCATCAAATAAGTACAAACTATACATTAGCACATGCAATAGGATTGAATCAACAAAAAATCCGGAACCCAGCACCCAACGACCCGCCACCAGATATACAGAAAACTACAGCTAATAAACCAGGACTATATGATACCCCCGATATAACAAGCACAAGCTCAAATGAAACAAACCAAGAAAAGCAGGATATTTCAACGTCATACACCACATTCAGATTGATTTACCGGAGACTTTGTTACAAGAAACACAAGATAACCCACCACCAGACACACAGGATCCATACAAGACAGCCTATCACAAAAAACCGCCGCCCAACATGCAATTAAAGCCAGCCGCAAGCATCAGCCTCTATTAAGTTTCCTGTTCCCCACCGAAGAGCAACCTGCCACCGAAGAATCACTGCTAAAAATAAACAGTTGCCAGGAGGAGACCGTCACCATACTATCCGCTTTGAACGTCTCACTCGCGCATCAAGAGACCGCCACCGCACCCGCGCATCATTTGACCCCACAGCAGACCAAGGACCCGGACCAAGAGGACGACACCAAGGAGGACAGCATACAGGACCGAATGAAGAACATGCACCGTAAGGCCCGGAGACGGAGGCGCCCGAGGACACTGGACGGCCGACATCAGGACGGAGAGGACGGCATACGGGAGAAGAAGAAGATGCATCGCAAGGCCCGGAGGCGGAAGAAGCGAAAGAAAAGGAGGAACCGCGCGCGCGCATACCGGCCGCATGCACGTTTTAAACGCCCGAAGAAGACACCGGACCGAGACCAGGATGGAGGACAGGAGCGGACCGACGGCGTGCATCCGCGGCACATACGCTTCAAGAGAGATATTGAGCGATGTGACCGGCAAAATGGATCGAATGAATGGGATAAAAACGGAGCTACTACTATGACTACTACTGATTCATGCCTGGATAAAAATAAAGTGGACTATTTATGGAGGTTGATAAAGGATAGAAAGCTAATAAGATTGGAAGAATTAAAAAATAATATTAAGAAAGTGGAAGTACCTGGCTATATGTTGAGAGGTTATACTATTAAGGAGATAATAAATGTTCTTATATATTGTATACTATTTGTTATAATGGCTGTGATATTAATAAAAGAGTGTGTTGCAGATATAATGGAAAATATTGTATTATTATTGATAAATGAATCTATGATTGATAATTGGAAATTTAATATTATAAAAATGTTTATTGTTGCGGGCATAAGGAGTTATAATGAACTGAGATCAAGAACATTAAATGAAAATAAGAGGAAAGGTGAATTAAAATTACAGGATGATTGGAATGGATTGAAAGGAACTACAATTAATGAATCAAGGAATTGTTTAAAAAAGTATACAAGATACCGGGGTTTTATATTCATGAAGAAAAATTATCAACTAGGACAGCCTCAAAAATCAACAGCAGATAACCAACCGGCCTACAGCAACATCTACAAACCGAATGCAAGAAGATGCAAGTAAACCACGGGATTTCTACATGCCATATCACAGAATTTGAAATAAATATGATAAGAAAATCAAGGAAAACATTATTATCAAACCGATTACTAACCTTCCTTAATAAATTTAATATTGGTATAGGACCTCGTGGCAACAATCCAATGTTTTAATTCCTTCCAGCCGGTAGAAGCCTGCAATAAGGAAAAGAACAATTTTTAAAATATGTAATTAAATTATATACATCAGATAAAAAAGGACACAAGCGGGGATAATAAAATTAAAATTTGTTAATTACCTTTTTAAGAGAAAAAATTGAGCAGTTAGGTTAGTTATGAAAGTCGATAGCAAATTCTGATGTAACATGTAGCACTATGAAATGTAGAACAGCGACCAGCTGACCAAAGCCACCCAAATCAAATGAATGTAATGTCTGTTGAACATATGTTTATAAAAAGAAGTACTGTACCCAAAGAGTTATTTATTATTGTTATTTATTATATTTATTAATGTCGATATATTTATTTATATGTTTTTATATTTATTACTTTTAATTATGCCACGTTGTTACCTGAAAAGACTTAAAGTGAATACCAGTTACCAAAACCAAAGAGCCATTAGCAAAAGAAAGTATTGTACCTGATGTATAGAAAATTATTTATATTAAGACCTAAGAAATACTATAAGATATAAGCCCAGAAGTTTATGAATCGAAATTATTGTCTAAAAGGAATCATTTATGAGAATTATGAAATGTGTGTAGTTAAGTTGGCAGCCCTGCAAGCGGCGAATTCAAAAATTACTGTGTTGTAAATGGTGTCAGGAGGAGTACGTTTAGAAGTTTATATTTATGATATTTTTATGTGTGTTGAGGAGGAGAATTGTTATTGTTTTTGATAAAGGTATAAAGGAGATGCAGCAAATATGACTGCGAAATGTGATAGAAGTAGGAGAGTATAATTTATAAATAAAGTATAGTGTATATCAGTGTATTTGAAGGGTGGGTTTTCATTAAAAACATTGTGATTCTCAAATATTTTGAATTCAAACCCAGGGGCGCGTGTAACATATTTAAATTTGGGTAGAGAAAAAACCCTAACAGAAATAGTAATAGGTCTAAAAATAAAGTAATTGGCTAATATCGCCAAGCAGATAATAATCAAGATTAGATAGCATCAGCTTGTTCTGGCTAAATGGTACAAGAACTTAAAAGGGATTTGAAGGAAGAACCAGACTCGCCAGCCAGATGCCACCATAAGAGGACCCCAAATATTTTAGAGCGAAGTACCTTATTAATAATTTTGTAAAAATTAAAGTTAAAGTAAATTATTAAATTTCTTAAAAGACTTCGTGATGCTATTGTGAAGCAGAAGTCATTTTTCATTTTTATTAAATTTATAACCCCCTGGAGGAGACGATTCCGGCTACCATATTCCCGGACCGCATGGAGTTGGATCGACATCGGCGGCTTACAAGAAGATTTTCGACACGTGAGTGATTAAATTTGAATTTAGTGATGGGCGCCCTAGTGCTTCGAAATAATCTGATGATCAAAGCTAGCTCACCGAAAGGGTTATTATAAATTGAGAAATTAATAAGAGTAATACTTGCGCAAGAAAAATTAGTATTAAAGGTATTTATTTGAAAGAAAAATATATAGATCAATATTTTAGAATTTCTATTTAATCAAAGAAGTACGAAATCTAGGCTATCAAACGTATGCATACAATATTTAATTTTTTGCAATACAATTTGCGATAATTTATCATAGTTCTAATTCACTAGATGAATGGCTCTACCTATTCCGTCAGGTGCCGAATCTTGCACCCTGAGATAAAAATATATATTCGATACAAATAAATCTACTAAATACTAGAGATTTTAATATATAGATATATTTGGATTATTAGTGGCTAATTTATCAAGCTGATCTTAGAGCACATATTTATGATTGAATTATCCAAGCAGACAAGTATTAGCAAGTACATGTCACAGCTACATGCCAAAGAATGCATATGATTTCAAGATAAAGGCACATGGTAATGATTCGTGCCATAAATCTAGAATATAAAGTTAGCCTGTGATATTTTTATTGATTTCAAATATTGTTCTATTTTTATATTATATTTTTTATCGCTCTATATATATTTTTTGCCTCGACTGATCTTTGCATTATTTGTGTAATATATGTGTAAAATTTTCATGGTGTGCAATTCATTTTATATTCCTCATCTCTATAGTATAGTATCATTTATACATATATATTTATTATTATTGAATTACAAGAGTTATTGGAGAAGCCCATATCTAGGCCTATCAAGATTTTTTAAGACTGAATACTATTAGAAAACCACGCCCTATTATATTAAATCTCATGCTTTACCGACTGATGCCAAGCAGGAGGCTAATCGTTATTTTATATAAAGAATAACGTGACAAAGAAGGAGGAGAAGAAGTGGGAGAAGAGAAAGAAGAAGAAGAAGAAAAAAAAGAAGAAGTTGAAATGAAAGAAAAAGAAGGAGAAAAGATAGCAGTACAGGAAGAAGAATGAGAGGAAGAAGAAGGAGAAGAAACAGAATAAGTTAAAGAAGGAGAAAGAGAAGAAAAATAAGAAGTAGAAGACGAAAAGGAAAGGGAGAAGAAGGAGAAGGAAAAAGGAGAAGTAGTAAACGAGAAGAAGAGGAAGAAGGAAGAGGGAAAGAAAATGAAGAAGAAGGACAGAAAGAAGGGATGAGGAAGAAGATGGAGGGGAATAGGAAGGAGGAAGGAGAATAAATGAAAAGATAAAAAGAAAAAGGAGAAGTTGAAATAAAAGAAGAGAAAGCAGGAAAAGAAGGAGGCCAGGAAGAAGAAGGAGGATGAGAAACAGAATAAGTAGAAGAGAACGTAAGAAGAAAAATAAGATGTAGAAGACAAGAAGAAGAGTAAGAAGGGGAGGAGAAAAAGAAAAGGTAGTAGACGAGAAGAAGAGGAAGTAGAAGATGGAGAAGTGGAGGAGGTAGTAGAAGTAGAAGATTGATGGGATTGGAAAAAAATCAAGGACAAGAGAAAAAGATGTAGAAGAAGACAGAAGAAGGAGAGGAACAAGAGAAAGAAGAAGAAGAAGAAGAAGGAGGAAATGCTCAAAGGGAAGCAGGATTGTGTGGAAGAAGATAAGTAGGGAAAAGAAGAGGAAAAATGAGCTTGTGAGGATAAAGAAGCAGGATGGAGGAGGAGAACAAGAAAGAGAGAAGGGGGAGAAGAAGAGAATAAAGAATGATTGGAATGAGAGGAAGAGAATCAAAAACCTCAAGAAGATGATTGAGAAGAAGAAAATCATCAGATGCTAAACAAGAAGCAGGATGGAAGATAAGAGCAAGAATAAGAAAAAGAAAACTTGAGGAAAACTACGAAGAAGAACGGAAAGCGAAAAATTAAGGAAAACAAAGAAGAGCAAGAGGTAGAAGCTTAAAAAGGTGAACTAGGAGAGAAAAAAGATTAGGAGATGCTAAATATCTGGTGTGGCGCACTCACACAACTTTCCTTGCCGTTATGAAAATTGATCACCTGACGCTAGTGTTCCCGCTCATCTCAAGTCTACTACTATTCAAAGATCTGAGCCAGCTGGTGACAGGACAATAACGCTGGAAACACACGAGTTCTGCTATCTCTTCATAGTGAATGATTTGATGGAATCTACAGTTGTCAATAGTTTGCAATTGAAATAATCACATTTTCTCGAATTTCGAGCTTATTTTCAATTTTAGGTGGAAATTAAATTTTACTGAGCATTAATTGTAGAGATTCATGCTCAATCTTTTCCACTTGAAATTGTTTGTTTATATTGTATCTGAAGTCTGATATTGATAATCTAAAATCAAACTTTGCATAGATGGGGCGGAGCTCCTGAAATTTTTAAAGATATGGGACTTATGGCAGTTGATAGAGTTTATCAATGACTAATTTAGGTATGAATTTGATCGAAATCGTTGGAGCCGTTTTCGAGAAAATCGCAAAAAACCCTGTTTTTGACAACATTTTCGCCATTTTAGCCACCATCTTGAATTGAATTTGATCGAAATTGTTTGTGTCGGATCCTTATATTGTAAGGACCTTGAGTTCCAAATTTCAAGTCATTCTGTTATTTGGGAGCTGAGATATCATGTACACAGACGCACATACACTCATACACACACACACACACACACACACACACACACACACACACACACACACACACACACACACACAACACACACACACACACACACACACACAACACACACACACACACACACACACACACACACACACACACACACCACACACACACACACACAACACACACAACACACACACACACACACACACACACACACAACACACACACACACACACACACACACACACACAACACACACACACAACACACACACACACACACACATACAGACCAATACCCAAAAACCACTTTTTTGGACTCAGGGGAACTTGAAACGTATAGAAATTTACAAATTGGGACACCTTAATTTTTTTCGGAAAGCAATACTTTCCTTACCTATAATGGTAATAGGGCAAGGAAAGTAAAAAATAAGAATGATCATAGAGAATGAAAATAAGAGGAAGAAGAAGAAAAAGAGGATTGTTGGCCTGGGGCCTTGCTGATACTACAATACTGGAACAGTATCAGCTGCAACCCCCCTTGCACCTCACCTTGGCCCAGGGGCGCCGTGACCAGTTTATCAGTGTTCTAGCAAGAAAGAATGCTCCTGCTCTACTATTATGAAATCTACTGACTGCCCTCTGCAGCGCTTTACTTCTTCTTCATCTTCTTCTACTTCTTCTTCTTCTTCTTCTTCTTCTCCCTCCTCCTCATCATCTTCTTCATTTCTTTCCACTGTGTTTGAATCCATTTTTTCCAAAAATCCTTGTCCTTCACGATCATAGAACACAAATTCCGAAAATCTTCAGTCATTCATTTATGTACTTCCATAGTATGGTCACAATTCTGCACAATCTGGTAATTCGCAAACTCTGTCCAGGTCTCAAACTGTTATCAGAGAGTATTAAAAGAGGAGATAGAATACTGGAAACACAAGTTTGAATACTACATAAAATATACAAGAGACAATACACACCATATTATGTCGACTATATTTTTTGTTGCAGTTGAAGAAAGTCAATATTGTCTTTTTTTAATTTTTTGGCTACTTTTGAATATAAATGAAAATATAATATAAGGGTAAGCATTCCTGACTGGCAATTGGGAGGTAACGGGTTCGATTCCCGGGCTGGCAACTAATTTTTGGATAGTAGTTCTCATCGTATTTCCATCTAGCTGTTGACCCTGTTGTCAATGTCTGCAGTAGCAGAAGTCTTCGGGGTGATTTACAGCATTTATTTTAGGATTTTCGTTGAATAATAGTTATGAAAATATAATTCTGAGTACCAGTTTTTAATTATTTCGTCACGGCATGTTTCGGCTACTAATGCTCAAGTGATAATGATAATGATACTGATCATTGAAATTCAAAAATTTTTTTAATAAAAAATTATTCGTAATTTGGTAAGAAAGGGGGCTATTTTACCCGGCTATCAACTTCAATCAATCGCAAGTCACCAATTTTCGAATATTTTATATATGAATCAAATTCTTTTTATAGTTCATCAGAATATTCGTAAGATCAGTATCATTGATTATCCATAGATTTAATTGAAACATGTCGTGACTGAATATTTAAAAAACTGGTACTCAGATCTATATTTTAATCTATAGATGGAATTAAATGGAGAATGCATTGATTCAAATGCTAATTAATATATAATTATTATTGAACGAAAATCCTAAATAAATGCTGTAAATTACCCCGAAGACTTCTGCTACTGCAGACATTGACAACAGGGCTAACAGCTAGATGGAAGTTCGATGAGAACTATTTTGAGAACCTATTTTTGGATAGTAGTTCTCATCGAATTTCCATCTAGCTGTTAGCCCTGTTGTCAATGTCTGCAGTAGCAGAAGTCTTCGGGGTAATTTACAGCATTTATTTAGGATTTTCGTTCAATAATAATTATATTTTAATTTATATTTAAAGTCAATATTGTATACTCTGGTTTTTGATCACAGTATAATCTTAATGATGACCAACTGAACACAGTAGCGTGGAAAATTAGCATACTATAGAAATGTGAAGATACGAATAGGGCGTTGTTGTTTTCATTTCATTTTCGAAATTCCTTTTGTGGCCCGATGGGAAATGGGAAAGTGGACCGTGAGATGAGAACTGGAATATGGTAACAAAGAGATGAACTGCGAAGAATTGACGAGAAGAAGAGAGAAGAAGAGGAAGAAGAAGAAAAAGAAGTTTGATGTACGTAATAGGTGTGCCAAGTCGGTTGATAATTATTATGTCCGAGTGGTAACGCAACTAAACGAGATGATGCTATGGGAAACTATGATGTTCGCCTAATTTTTACCTCTCTTTCTTCTCCAGTGTCTTCTTACTCTCTTGGAATTTCCCTCCTGCTTCTTACTCATTTTTTAAACTTAACTGTTGATATTAATTTATTAAGTTGCTCATAGAATAGATTAAAAAATGTACGAGCACTAATTTTGAAATATCATTTGTATTCAATACTAACTTTACCATATAGAAACGATAGCATAAGTAGATATCCCATGGTATAGGGCATTTATGTCGTAACTTTTACTGTTATCCCAAGCCGATAGTTCACGTAGTTCTTTCCTATGCAGCTGTGTGACGCTGGTAGTCTCTCAAATTGTGCCGTTCATACACTATAACCCCAACAAAACAGTAAAAATTGACAATAATCGACAGTAATCGGCTTGAGATAACAGTAAAAGTTGCGTCATAAATTCCCTATACCATGGGATATCTACTTATGCTATCGTTTCTCTATGACTTTACCCTTTACATTAATAAAATCTCTCAATATTTCGCACTAATGAGGATCTCCTACTCCATTTGAATCATTCTTCATTAACTCGAATAATTTTTCTTTCTTCATTAACTTGAATCATTTTTCTCTCTTAATTCAATTCATTTCATTCTTCATTCACTTGAATCGTTCCTCTTTCCTCATTTAATTCATTCCATTCTCAATTCACTTGATGAATTATTATTCCATTCTTCTTTCATTCTGTTCCCTTACTCCTTTGGTCTACAGTAGTTATGCAGATTCCAATAAACTTAGCAAACAGTCTCCAAATATTAGAAGATCCAAGAATGTTTACAAAGAATCTAAAGGAATATCTGGTCAAATTGATGTATTCTTTTCAGGAGTTCAACATTGATTTTCGACAAAACGTTTGTGTCGATATATATTAGGGTAGCCTAGTTATCTTTATTTATATTGTAATTTATTGACACTGTTCTATTCATTTCTTACATTTGATGAATAGAGTATATTTCTATTCTATTCTATTCTAATTTAACTGTACTTTGGTTCAATACTCAATAGTCAAGAACACACTCAAGCATTGAGAATCTAAATTCATGATTAAAATCCAAAATACACTGTAATGACATTTTTGGTGTAATTGTTGAGTTCAAATTAATATAATTACACCACGTTTAAAGTTCTGGTGATTTTTTCCAAATTATTCAAATTCTATCTTTTGATTGGTATTTCAACTATATATTATTGGAAAAATTTGTATAAATCATGAAATTTGAGATTTGTGATTTATTTGATATAAAAATATGGAATTCATCTCATATCACATGAATATAGATATAATGTAAACTGTGAATGAAGATAATGTGAGGTATAGATGGAAATTTGAATCTGTTGCGTTACTATTAATGAGTATATATATAGTTTCAAGGAGGAACGTAAATATAATAGTATGGGCTATATTATCTATTATATATATACTATCTATCTCTATTATCTATTATAGAACACAATTATAATATATTATTACTTACACTATAGGTAGCCTAGAGAAGAACGGTGCAATATAGGTAGGGTCCAATATAATATAGTGTTGATTATCAATTACACTGTAATTATAGATATATTCATTATCCTATAATATGTATACATGTATAAGATTGAGATTTGAAATTCAAATTCTAATCCAAATTCATTTACCCTCAATGATAATTACAAGATTTAAAGATTAAGTGCCGGTTGCACAAAAGCCGGTTAAATTTTAACCGTGATTAATTCCACGAGAAGCAATCAAAGAAGCCGTCTTATCAAAAAGGTCTTCTCTGAATGGTTTTCGTGGAATTAATCACGACGAGATGATTGGTTCTCGTGGTGGAAATCTGGAACCAAGAATTTGTAATCACCTTCTCTGATTGGTTATCGTGGAACTAATTACGATTGAAATTTAACCGGCTTTTGTGCAACTGGGCATGAATATCATGAAATGCATAAATGATAGTTGGATATACAGATTAATAAAAACAATATGAAAATCTTGTAGTACCCTTTATTTTTTCAAAATACTTAAAAATAGTTCAACAACTACTTTCGACCCTAACTTAGGTCATTTTCAAGTTGACATGATACAACTTGACATTGATATTTTCAACTTGAAAAATGACTCAATTTAGGGTCGATTCTAGTTGTTGGACTATTTTAAAGTTTTTAAAAAACAAAGGGTACTAAAAGATTTTAATATTGTTTTTTATTGATTTTTTCAAAAGTAGTACATGTGAGTGGAGAGTTTTTTTGTATATACAGTTACATGCAAGAGGATATAAAGTAGGCCTATAAATTCAATTGGTTCACTTTGTTTTCTCTTGAGTGGGATAGTAAAGGTATAGTATTGTGGATATGATATAGTATTTGATATATATTTATTGGTATCAGTATAATCATTGTAATACATTCATGAAATGCGTAGTGACATTGTCAGCATTCTCTCCAAATAACATCAATGCTTCCCATTAAATCAATGCTGACAGTTTAAAGTGAATCTCACTGTATCAACATCACAAACATTTTGCCGAAAGTCGGCCTCCCTTTGGTCGACCGCCCGCCATTTTGAAAATAAATTGCAGCCGTTAATTGAAATTACAAACTTGTACCGAATAGAAAAAAATGAAGAAGTTGTGGGATGTGAAGAAAATGGCGGTACTCCATGTTGGGAGAGATATACTCGCTTCTGAGTCCTCTCTAAATCCTTAGGTCCACTTGAAAAATATGGTTCACGATTTTGTTTCGGGTATTAACTGATCGCGCACGCAATCTAAGTTCTGAATTACGACTACCTACGCCATTTTGTTACGATTTTTGGTCGTATCGTTTGTTGCCCTCCAATATCTTCTCTTTTCTTTCTTCTGTGCCGTGTTTTCTGTTCAACTTCTTAGTCGTTTTTATTTGATATTTCTTATATCCTTCAAGAATCACCAATTTTGCTCCATTATATTAATCAACTATCTTGAAGTTTGTTAACAAAATTAAAGAAAACTCTCTTTGATTGATTTATTCCTTGAAAAATCTTTATTTTTTAAATATTCATAATCTCTATAATCATTAGTAACGCCTGAATCACTATAGAAACGTCTCAAGAGCATTGAATTATTATTTATTATTTATTTATTCATTTATACGTGGATACAATAACAAATCATATAAATATGATTGGGAAGGAACAATAGGCTTGGCCCAAAACTATTCCATTCCCAAATTTTGATTACATGTCCAAAACCTCCATTATCAACCAAAACCTTCATAATTAAATTTTCTTAGGTTTTAATTTTTTGTTCTCCAATTCAACATGAACTACGACTATTTGTAAGATCAATTTTTATCAATCATTAATTTCATGCCATGTTAATTGATTTAAAGATGAAAAAATATTGCCAAATACGGGGAAAATGCATTCCCATATTTTGTCCTTCTGCCAGTCTTTGACACCATCAATTTCTAAACTATTGTTGTACGAAACAATTATTATTCTTGTCGGATTCATCACTTTTCAAGTTTCAATGCAACATCATATACTCCCACATCAAAATTTTTCACAAAATTTGAATATAACCTTTTCATCTAACATATTGGATGATTTATATCACCAATAAATCACTTGGACAAATAATCAACATCATCACAAAATATAATACTCGAAACATACCTTGCTATACCATCATCATTATCATAATTCCCAACAACAGTGATATAATGTATATTTGAATTTAACCTGTAATAACATCCATCATAATTATTTCGACCATCGACTACGTAGGTTTGAAAATCCAGAAAATTTGCAATCTACCATAATCTATATTCTGTTCGAATATTGTTTAACCGAAATTCAGGATTATTTATAACTTGTGTAGTGTTGTACTAATGTAATACTCGAAGAATACATTTCCAATTACACGTAAAACAATTACGAGCCAGTGCTTTACATGAAAGTCGTTGCATTCAATTTCCAAATGGAATAATGAATTCAGCACTTAGCCGCGCCATTCGTGTTTCGAATAATTGAGCAGATGTTGCCGATAATGATCGCCACAACAGCATGTTACGGGACATGTTGCCTGCAAAGATGCGTTTATTGAAACCAAGTTGTGGTACTTTTCGATTCCTACACATTCTTGTTTGGAATATTCATTGGAAATTGTACTGCAATTTGCAAAAGTGAAAGAGAATTACTTTTTCGTGGGCGAATGAAAGCTTTGTTTTATCACAATGTATATGATAATAGTTTCAGAGAAGCAGGAAATAGAGAGGGGTGGTTCTGTGGATAGGATGAGAATAGAAGAAGAGGAAAGTGGAGGGTGACGTTAGAAGTCATCAATGTTGTCAGAGATGCTGTAGAATTGTTCCAAAATAAAGTATAAACATGATTTTAATTTTCTATTTTATTGTAAGATAGTTTGATTGATACAAGAAGTTTTATAATTTTCAATGTTTAAGGCAACGTCATACGATGTGGCATAAATTAAATCCGTCATTTGGATGTATTTTCAATCTATTCAGGTGTTAGTAGTGGGCTCCAAAAGATGTATTCTGGATCTATGCGTTGTTCTCTGCGTTATATTTATCTTTTTATTACAATATCTTATCTTTTTATCATAACTGATGAATACATAGCCCATGGTGCCTAATGCTAGTTTCAACTCAATCAACAACTGATAATAATATCTTTGGCATTGGAATCAGAGTTGAGCTTAAAAACTAAAGTTTTCAATAGGAAATCAATAGATCCATTTCAGTAGAATGCAGAATTGACAACATTGTCTTTTCATATGAAAATAGAGTGACGTTATTCAGAACAAGTCTTCATACCTTGTGAATGGATCAAAAATTGATCCTTCATTTAATGATCATAGTGATTAATTCATTGAAAAGTGACATTGAATGAGTTCTTGTGGATTTGTAATTTCCTCTCAAAAAATAGTTTCCCAGGCAACATATACTTCTCCCCATATTTCACCGAGATTTTCTTATATTTCTACACCACCTTTCTCCACCTCCGTCCATCTCCTCATTCTCCTCTTCCCATTTCTCTACTCAATCGTAAATGTTAATTCAACTTCTCTTTTTTTTATTCTTCTCATTTTTCTTCCTTCTCCACTTCATATACTCCACTACTCCTTTTCTATTCATTCACCTTATTTCTACATATTCTCCTCTTCAACTCTACCAACACCATCTCCCTCTAACCGTTCTTGCCATCCTTTATTATTCAAATGTGACGCAACACCGTGAATAATATTAGACCAATTTCGCCCGTAGCCCTCCCACATGGGACCGCGCACCCAACCCATCTCCAAATCATATAATAGTCTTCATTAGTAGTATAGAGCAGCCACAACAACATAAAAAGGCTGTTAATGAAAGTGCAAGTCCCAATTTACTCCTCTCCCTTCCTCCTCCTCCTACTCCCTCTCCTCCTCCTCCTCCTTGCGTCGATTGTATCACTTTCTATTAGTAGGATGACGATGATACTCCTATTATGCCGTATGATGCGCAGGCATTCTTAATTATAATTATGATATAGGCCACCACCTCTGGCTTACAAAGTCCGTTATTGTAGCTGATATACATATACTAGCATACTCTATGAACATATATCGTAGCCTATTGAAGCGGCCCAATGCAAATGTGGGTCACTAGTATTCACAGTAGGTGTATGCATTAATTAATCAGTAATCAGTGATGCATGTATGTGGAAGAAGTGATATCTACGAGGATGGTATCATTGATTATTGATTTGAAATGTTTCAAGCTTTGTATTAATTATTGAAACATTATTCTGTTAGTGATTGTATAATAATTGTGTAATATTTTGTTTTGTGAATTAATACAATTCTCAATAAACACATTACACCCAACTGAAAACTGTTGAAGTACAGATTTCTGATTATTTTGTCAAGTAACCAAAATTGTTCCCCTTGTGAAATCTTCTAGGCAAACTGAAAGAATTACTACGAAGTTTACTTCTGCTATAACAGTATGGGTTAACAGTACTGGTTTTTACTTTCCTTGCCCTATTACCCATAGGTAAGGAGAGTATTGCTTTCCGAAAAAAATTAAGGTACCCCAATTTATCAATTTCTATACGTTTCAAGGTCCCCTGAGTCCAAAATAGTGGTTTTTGGGTATTGGTCTGTATGTGTGTGTGTGTGTGTGTGTGTGTGTGTGTGTGTGTGTGTATGAGTGTATGTGCGTCTGTGTACACGATATCTCATCTCCCATTCTACGGAATGACTTGAAATTTGGAACTTGAGGTCCTTACACTATAAGGATCCGACACGAACAATTTCGATCAAATGCAATTCAAGATGGCGGGTAAAATGGAGAAAATGTTGTCAAAAACCGGGTTTTTCGCGATTTTCTCGAAAACGGCTCCAACGATTTTGATTAAATTTATACCTAAAATAGTCATTGATAAGCTCTATCAACTGCCACAAGTCTCATATCTGTAAAAATTTCAGGAGCTCCGCCCCATCTATGCAAAGTTTGATTTAAGATTCCCAATTATGAGGCTTCAGATACAATTTGAACAACAAATTTCGAGTGGAAAAGATTCAGCATAAAAATCTCTATAATTTATATGCAGTAACATTTTCACCTAAAATTGAAAATAAGCTCAAAGTTCTAGAAAATGTAATTATCAAATTACAAACTGTTGGCAACTGTTGATTCTATCAAATTATTCACTATGAAGAGATAGCAGACCTCGTATGTCTCCAGCTTTATTGTCCTGTCACCAGCTGGCACAGATCTTTATTTATAATTAGACTTGAGATGCGCGTGTACACTAGCGTCAGATGACCAATTCTCATAACGGCAAGGAAAGTTGTGTGAGTGAGCCACACAAGATTTTTAGTTATTCTATGATAGTATCAAATCAACATAATTTATAGATTTGTTAGGGATATGATGTTATGTGAAATCTATAATATTTCATATTTTACCAATACTTAGGGGCGATGTGAAAAGGGGTTTATATTATCTTTGGATTTATTAGCACACATTTTACCTATACTTAGAGGGTTAGGGGTGATATAAAACAAATTATATATTGTTATATCTATATTTCATCTCGTGGGCTACTATACCTAAAGGATACCATTTTATAACAGCTATGTTTCAGATGGAAGGGACCAACCCATTTTGGTTTTAGGTGTTGTTTATTGCAGTGGCGAGAGCATTAATTAGCTAATGGACGAAACAAAAGCAGCGGGGATCTCTTTCTATCTTCTCTTAACTGGTCCGCTCTATAACAGACAGAGCGTACTATATCACAGCCCAAATCTCCCACACGCCATTGTAGTTTTCGAGCAGATAACTTACGGGTACTTGAAGTAACGCACACGCAAGGAAATGGAAGATGGGAAGGAGGAAGACAGAAGAAGGAGAAGGAGATGAAGGAAAAAAAGAAGAAGAAGATGATGAAGAAGAAGAAGAAGAAAAAGGAGAAGAAGAAAAAAAAGTAGAAGGAGAAGAAGAATAAGAAGAAGAAGAAGAAGATGAAGAGCAGAAGAAGAATGGGCACAGAAAAAGGAATAGGAAGAAGAAAAGAACATGAGAACATGAGAAAGTAGATAGAAAAGGATGGAAAACAACGACCACGAAGGTTATAAGGAACAACAAATTAAGGAAGCAGGAGCAGAGAAACTAGATACTGGAGAACTTTGGAGGAGAGAGATAAAGTGGGTATTCAAGGATTGAAAATGAAGAATTTGAAGCAAAGGAAAAGAGAAACAAGGAGAAAAATAAGAAAGAGAAGGCGAGGAAGATTGCAAATTGTGAAGGAGGAGGCAGGACGTTGAAAAAAGAGACAGGAAAAACAATCGCATAAATAGGAAGAGTTGAAAAAGTAGGAAAATGTGTTGAAATGAAACTGGAAATTGGTGAAGGAACTTGAGGGAAGATGTAGTTGAGAAGATGAGGGTCGAGAGCAAATTATCAGAGAGGACAAAATATCAGGAGGAATATAGATGTTTTGTCGAAAGAAAGATGACGGAGAGGGTAATATAAGAAGAATCTACATGAGAGGTGGAAATAGAGTACATAAAAAAAACAGAAAGAACGTTAAACGATTATTATGATAGGAAGAATATTGGAGGATTCTATCAATTTGTTTGGAATCATTTTTTCGTCGGATGAAAAAAGAACAGAACAGAACACAGGAGTCGATGAAGGAAGAGTGAAGAGCAGTGAGTGAATGAAAGAGAAGACGAAATAGATGATGATGAGAAAGAGGGAGGGAGAAAGGAGAAATAGAAAAGAAGGGAGAATGAAGCACAAGAACTTTATTCCTAGATTGCGAAGGAAGGACATGTTTCCAGTGAATAGAGAATGAACAAATTATAGTGAGGTCCACTTTATGATGGCAGTATCTGATAAACATTGGTATTACTATCCTTGTCTATCATTTGACAAAGCAGGTAGCACTATTCTTTTCTAGCTCTGCAAAGTTGCCAAATATGTTTCCAACAATATAGAAATAAAATGAATTGAGGCAGAGAGTCGGCAACGCTGTTCTCCTATCTTTATCCAGTGCCATTATTCCTGTATTCATTTATTTATTCATATACGAGTACAATTGAGGTAAAAACATCAGGCATTTGCCCAAAACTGTTCTAAACCTTAATTTGGAATACACAGTCTAAAGGTCATGTGAATAATAACTTTTTTATTAACTTTTTTAAGTGCCATTATTTATATATTCATCTACGTGTACAATAATTAAGGTAAAAACATCAGGCATTCGCCCAAAACTGTTCTTAACCTTAATTTGGAATACACAGTCCAAAGGTCAAGTGAATGATAATTCAATTCACACACTATTTTTTGAGTCCAAAAAATGTATATACTACAATTTTGAATTCATCAGATTAATTAATTTCAAAATACAAATCCAAACAAAAATCTTTTTTTACAATCACAGAATATATTAAATATAAGAGGTCCACTTCATGGTAAGTTACACACAGGTAAGTCTCAAGTAAACTACGAGACTAGAAACGTTCATGGAAAAAAAACTAGGAAATTGCGTATATGTATAACACACCATAATACTCACATACCTTCCAACACAAACACATACGTACAATAACCCAAACCAGAGAAAACTCCTATAATATATTATTGCTATTCCTATGCTATTATTAATTCTGTGCCCAAACCCACATTCTCAAGTAGGCTAAAACAACAAGACATCATTATGACATTTATAGACATCATGCGTTTGATGTATGATGAAGACCTGGGATGACATCGTTCATCAGTGGAACGCATTGTGGCGAAACAAAGGCATTCCCACACTAATGAAGTCGAATGAAGAACTTCATTATCCTCCATGATCCCACGTTGTTGGCTAGTTTGAGGCTGTAAACTGGATTGGTAGTTCACAAGATGGGTGTTTTGAAATATAGGATTCCTGACAAGATTGGGTGTTTTCAAGATATAGGATTCATGACAAGAACTGTTGTAGATGTGACGATAAGTTATTGAAGAATGAATTACTCCACGAAATGTACCTGAATTATTATTCAAGTTTCAAGGTTCTATAATAAAACGTTTTATGAGTGGTTTGTTCATGAATTCGAAAACAAACTATTTCAAGAACTACATGACCCTGAGGGGTTGTTCTCAAGATATAGGATTCATGACAGGAGCTGTTGTAGATGTGATGATAAGTTATTAAAGAATGAATCACTTCATGAAATGTATCTTAATTATTATTCAAGTTTCAAGGTTCTATAATAAAACGTTTTATGAGTGGTTTGTTCATGAATTCGAAAACAAACTATTTCAAGAACTACATGACACTGAGGGGTTGTTCTCAAGATATAGGATTCATGACAGGAGCTGTTGTAGATGTGATGATAAGTTATTAAGGAATGAATCACTTCATGAAATGTACCTTAATTATTATTCAAGTTTCAAGGTTCTATAATAAAACGTTTTATGAGTGGTTTGTTCATGAATTCGAAAATAAACTATTTCAAGAACTACATGACCCTGAGGGGTTGTTTTCAAGATATAGGATTCATGACAAGGGCTGTTCTAGATGTGATGATAAGTTATTAAGGAATGAATTACTCCACGAAATGTACCTGAATTATTATTCAAGTTTCAAGGTTCTAATAAAACCTCTTTTGAGTGGTTTGTTCATAAATTCGAAAATAAACTACATTCCAAGAACTACATGACCATGAGGGGTTCTCATATCCTTACTTCTTGAATTAAACAGCTGTTCTGAATAGTGAGTTGTGTTTTTTCTGGCTCTAAATTTTGTCAAATTACGCAAAAATGTTCCAATTAATGGTGATTTGAGTGTGATATTTTTGTTTCTTATTCTGTTTTCAACCGTCAAAATTTAAAATTCTCAGTTTTCGTTGTTTTTTAGTAAGAATGGACTAAATTTTAGAAAAGTGAAACCATAACCCTATTTCGGATATTTAAAATGTTATCTAAATTTGGGAGAGAAATAGTACAAGGAGTATCCTTAGTTTATCTCTCCCAATCAGTGCTCCTTTGTAAAAATTATGAATAAATGAATAAGTAAATAAATTTATTTTCCCCCTGAAGTCTTCTCTCATTTATTAACCTTACTCTTGAACATTCTATTCCGATTTCCCATCTCTTGGTATTTCTTATCTCTTCTTTTCCGCGTCATTATTGCCTTACGCTTATTCTTCTTTCATCATTTAAGCTTTTTTTCTCTTTTTATCCCTTTCCACCAGTCACTTCTTCTTGTCTCGTGCATACTCTCCTCCTTCCTCTTCAATATCCCTTTTCCTTTTCCATATTTTTGCTACATTTCCCTCTTTATCTACTTTCTTCTCATTTGTCACCAATTTTATCATGTATCTCTTAGTTTTGATTCCCCAGTTTTCTCTCGTTTCCATAGCTTTCCAGTCTTTTACTACTTTAACTTCTTTCACATCTTGCATTACGGAGACTTAAAAAGTGACAAGAAAATTGATTCTTGCAAGATTCTCAGTTTTGGTTTTGATCACTTTGGTAACCTTGTGATTTGCTCATCATAGAATAGAATAGAATAGCTGCTTTATTTTTACCTACGAGGGCGGAGTTAGGGCGCAGCCGGCCCTCTCTTACACTCAATCATATGTAGAGAATGAGTTCACTCAAAATTCACTGAAATTCTCTAAACAATGATAATATTTTGATACAAGAACCTGTGCACAACTACCCTTATAATGTTTCAACTGCACAGTAAATTCCCGCAATAATGGGAAATTGACTCACAAACTGGAATATTAGTAATTCAATACATTAATGCAAGTGCTAGTAATCTCGATTGAGAAGTCAACTAGAACTTAGGAAACTGTATAAATAGAAATACAAATCCCAGGACCCTTTTTGAATTATTTTATCACAACATTTCCCTGACATTCATGCCATTTTGTGATAAAATAATTTAGAAAGGGTACTGAGATTTGTATTTCTGTAGAAACACTTCACTTTATTGAGCTACTTTTTAACAAATTAATAGAAACAATATGATAACTTCTAGTACCCTCCATTATTTAAAATATTACAACTAGTTTCGACCTTAAAAATAGTAGTTATGGTCGAAAGTAGTTGTAGTAATATCTAAAATAATAAAGGGTACTATAGTGAGGTCCACGTTATGATGGCAGTATATAAAGATAGAAGAATAGCGATGCCGATTCTCCACATTAATTAATTATATTTCTACACTGTCAGAAACATAATTAGCGTCGTTTTGGACCTATAAAACGATAGTACCACCGGCTTTGTCGAATGATAGACAAGGATAGCAAAACCAAAGTTGATCAAATACTGTCATTATAACGTGGACCTCACTATACAAGTTTTCATATTGTTTTTATCAATATTTGTATTTCTCTTTATACTACAAGTAGCCCCAAACTAAAAAGAGACAATTAGAAAATTGTGTATTTGGAAAAAGAAAAACACTAGACAACTATTTCATTCTTCATCTACATGTTGAAGTTCTATCATTGTGATTTGCTCATCATATTTAGAGAATGAGTTCACTCAAAATTCACTGAATTTTTTTCAACAATGTTAATATTTTGACACAACTACACTTAAAAGGTTTCAACTGCACAATAAATTCCTGCAATATTGGAAAATCAACTGACAAACTGGAATATTAGTAATTCAACCTTGTAAGTTTAGTTGTATCAAAATATTATCATTGTTAAAAAAATTTCAGTGAATATTTGAAAGATTTCCCAATTCCTTCATCTTACATTCTTCAATATTCTTCTGTAGTTTAACAATTTTCTCCATGTTTTTTCCACGATTCTAGAGTTATTGGATCTGTAAACGTGTTCTCTTCTCAATTTGTGTGATCTTTGTAAGAATCTTTAAACTATCTTTGAATTTTTAAACTGTCTTTGTTAGAATCTTTGAAATTTCTTCATTAACCTTATGTTATAATTAAGTAAGGTGATAGCTCAAGTAATATCAGATTACCCACTACCTGTGGGTAGATGACACAAGCTGATAAGTCATGATTTGTAAACTTTTCAGGAGAGCATTTTGAAAGTTTGGCATAGCTGCAAAAATTATCTATCACATTTGACTATTAAATCTAAGATCTTAGATCTTTGACTATTTAAATATAAAATATCAAGGAATAAAACATTTATTTGAATTAACTATTGAGGACTTTTGCAAGTGATGTCAGAGATATCATGTTTTGCCATCTGCCAAATGTTTCAAATCACAATGTAACAGTATGGGAAATATCTTAAAAATCGATTATTTAGAGATTTGAATATATTTTTTAACAATTAATTGATATTATTTACAAGTATTGATCAAGTTAACCAAACTTGAACTCTTTGAAAGTTGTATGGGTTATGTAGTTCTCAATATAGGTTATTGATTTTCAGATTTTATAATAGCCTACCAGTACATACACTTATCAAATTTTGCCATCTTTTGATAATTGGTTTTTAATACAAACCGGTAGAAGAGTGTTGAGATATATGTACTTATAAATATTTGTCAATTTGGGGTTTGGAAGAAAATGCTCTATCAGGCTTGAGCAAGGCCTATATCTCAGCTATTTAAAAGATTGTATCTCTTTTATACAATAAAATATAACATATTTAGTTATACCATCTTATTGATCTAATTTTTTGAACACAACCATATGCATAACTCAATATGGTCAAAAATGTGACTTATCAACTTGTGTCATCTACCCACAGACTCAAGTGATAGCCCAAATTATCAATAAAATTCCATTCTTTTATACGGTACTAATCTAAACTAACCAGTCCACCAAGTCGCTATAAAAGAATAAAATACAGAAGCCATCATCTACATACATCGGGTGATCCACATTTTAATTGATGAGTGTTTCAGTGCGGTTGTGTGTGAGTGAGGCCATTTGTCACGTCTAGTTAGCGTCTGGCACAAAGCGGCCAGCGGCTGCTACCTCAGTTGCCTAATGAGGGGGACTTATTGAGTGTGCTTGATCGCCTTGTCCGTTTCCGGCGTCCATCTTGGTTCTGTGTCGCCATTATCGGCGGCCACATTTCGAGGCTGACTGGCTGGCCGGCAAAAACAGATCATTAAATAATAATAATGATGAGGAATGTCCTTCTTATATAATCGTATTCAAATTTGGCCAATTAGAGACGACCACTGCTAAGCGTCTTCTTCTCTGTAAGTCGGGCTACCTGATCGCATTTTTCTGCTCCGTCTGTCTACGTCGTTTTAGAATTTTCCTCATTCTTCATTCTCCCTCTTTTTCTTCTTCTTATTATTCTCATTCTCCCTCTTTTTCTTCTTCTTATGCTTCTTCTTCCTTTGTCTCTTCTCCTTCTTCTTATTTTTCTTCTTTTTTCTTCTCCTTCTTCTTCTTCCTCTTCTTCCTCTTCCTCTTCTTCCTCTTTTTCTTCTTCTTCTACTCCTCCTTCTTCATCCTCCTCTCCTTCTTCTTTTTTCACTTGTTCTTTTTTCTCTTTCTGGTCTGTTACTAGTCCGCATTCTCAGTTTTCTTCTACAACTCATGAACATCTTCATTGTAAGCTTGTTATTAGGCTTCCACCTCAGCACCTCTCTTATATTGTGCTTTTTCTTGCTCATTCTCGTCATTTTCCATTAAGACACACAACAAATCATATTCATTATTTGTTGTCCACTACTGTTAACTTTCCCACCTTATTCATTGTATTTTTCTTTAATAAATCATCCTATATGTAATATGCAATCATAATTTTTGTTCCCTTCTCCATTTTTATCATTATATTACAAGCGTATCTCTTTGTTTTTTCATCTTACAGTCTTCAGTTTTTCTCAGCTTATTCTT
Source organism: Nilaparvata lugens (assembly GCF_014356525.2). Lineage (NCBI taxonomy): Eukaryota > Metazoa > Arthropoda > Insecta > Hemiptera > Delphacidae > Nilaparvata > Nilaparvata lugens. The sequence goes on from NC_052504.1 coordinate 10,436,328, forward strand.
TCTCTCTCTCTCTCTTTATCCTATTATTCTTCTCCATATTGTGCTGATACAATTTGCATTCTTTTCAAGTTCTTTCAATATTCTGCTTCAAATCTTGCATTCTTCTCAAGCTCTACCCAAATTCCTCTTCCCAATTTGCATTCGTTTTAAATTCTTCTCCATCACTCCTCTCATCCTCCCATAATCCCTCTCATCCGTCCTCTCATCTGTCTCCTGTCTCTGTCATCTCCATCAACCTCTCTTCCATCTCTAATTATCACCAACAAAAGCGCCCGATGATGATATAACCTCCAGTTAACTAACTAAAAACAGGAAAACTGTTGACTGCCACAGAAGCCAGTGAAATTCACTCTTATCTGTCAGCATTCCTCATAAATAGTACTGATACTTCCCCATTCAAATAATGCTGACAGTTTGAACTGAATTTTACTGAAATTTGAACTGTCAGTATTTCTATATAGCTAACATCAATGTTTTTGGTTTAACGGATACTGAAAGTTTGGAGAGAATCTGAGTCTAGCCTGATCCCGCGTCGTTCGTCTTCGCTAATGATCGAACTGAATTTAATGATACGCAAAAAAGGGCATAAAACTGATTAAATGAGGTGGAAATCTTCACGCCAGGCCTGCTCTACTCCGTCGTTTAGCGCTGGAATAAAAAGGATTGGTCGTTGGACGCTGCCGAGTGATTGCAATCATGAAACATGCCGTGATTTCTGCAGTAATTTGCACGCAAAATAACTGGAGCGACTTAGTTGAGAACGGAATTATTATGTACCCTCAAGCTCTCTAGTCTCTTCCAAACTACTTCTTATCGAACACCGCTAGGATTTTTTCAAATCAAATTCAATCATTTGGCAGTAAATCAGAGTTTGATTGAATTCGAATCAACTTTTTTCAGATTGCACGCAAAGATTTTTTTGAGACTAGAATTTTATGCTCAAGCCTTTTAAAGTCTTCCAAACTACATCAAATAACTGTATAGTTCAACATTTTTGCATGATTTGGCAGTAGCTCATTGAATATAAATCAACTTTTAACTTGAACCGTTTTTGATCACGTTAATTTATCCACTTAGTTGATAGTTTATTATCTCCATGATCATCTGAGCTACCTATATCAAACGTTTCATTTCATTGAGCTATTTCAATTGAATACAAATCAACTTCTTCAACAGAATATCATTTGATAGTCTCTAGCAACTCAGTTCAGAGTGGAGAATTCACATAGTTTTCAAGATATCTTCGTATATAATCATGTGTGAAAGAAATCATCGTTGATCAGTTAAGAGGAATTTCGCGTGATGTTCGCGTGCGAGCCAGATATTTTTTCTCAACCATTATGTTCTAAGTTTATTGAATTTGATTTTTGTTTTCGATGTGTTTTGAACGGTTGATTTGTAGTTATGTTATGTAGATATTTCTTGATGTGAGGTGACCACCCAAATTTTGAATAGTAAAAATCGTCAAGCACTCTGAAGTTTCAATTTATCTAGATCATTAGGATGTAAGTTTGTGAGTTGATAAACACTAATTGGAACCACTTTTCATGGACTTCATGCTGGAGTTCATTTCAATATTCCAGTTCAGTTGATATAATACAAATATAAATGTGCGTACAGATTTACGCGCCGCGAACATGAGCAATTCACTTTTGATAAGCTGATGACAAGCTTTTCATATCTGTATCTTACAGTTTATATAAAAATACAGATATAGACCGCTGATTAAAAGTGAATTGCTCATGTTCGCGGCGCGTAAATCTGTACGCACATTTATATTTGTATTATATCAACTGAACTGGAATATTGAAATGAACTCCAGCATGAAGTCCATGAAAAGTGGTTCCAATTAGTGTTTATCAACTCACAAACTTACATCCTAATGATCTGGATAAATTGAAACTTCAGAGTGCTTGACGATTTTTACTATTCAAAATTTGGGTGGTCACCTCACATCAAAAAATATCTACATAACATAACTACAAATCAACCGTTCAAAACACATCAATAACAAAAGCGAAATTCAATAAACTTGGAGTTAACTGAAGTTAACTAAGAGAACAATCAACTCAGCTGAAGATGAGGCAAATTTTGCCATGATACTTGGTTCTGTTATTTAAATTTATGTAGAACAAATATAGTGTAGTGGTATTGACAACTTCGATGTCTTATTCTCCCAATTCACTATTTTTAAATACGTCAGAGTAGAATTTCCCAATTCAGTTTTCCTCCAATCGCACACTCTTCCCTTCACCTTAATAATAAATTATTGAAGAATTCACAGTCTTTAGGTAGGAAAGTCACTCATAATTTCTCCTTGAATGATCCATGACATCACTATCAGCTAATAGTTATTAACAAAATCTTTTTAATAATACGGACCAACTTTCCCCATCGCATCTTACTTTCACTAATTCTATAATAGCACTTCCTCTGGATAGTAGCCTACATCAAAGAATAGAGAGATAACATGCTTCAGTTATTAAATGTACTGAACTATAATTATTTGTCTCTTATATGTAATGAGCACATTTCTCCAAAGTGATATTTATTGTTGTACATTGTTTGGCCAACGTCTTGTATGGAACCTTTTGTAACGTCATATGACATCATATTATCATTTTTCAAATGTTCATGAGTACGTTATTCATCAATAATAGTTCTCCCAACGTCTTCTGTTCAAATCACATGGTAATGATTTCTGTTCATTGTCAGAAGTATTCCCAGCGTTATAATACGACTCTACATCCTTTGTTCATCACATTCATTCGAAAGTGTAACATTTTCCTATTGAATCATTCACTTGGTGACCATCCACTAATTGTTTTGTATTATTCACTCGTCGCAGTGTATCATTCACTTATTGCAGGGTATAAGTTCACGAATTCCAGTGTATCATTCACCAATTGCAGTGTATCATCCACCAATCGCAGTGTATCATCCACCAATCGCAGTGTATCATTCACTTATTGCAGTTTATCATTCACTAATTGCAGGGTATAAGTTCACTAATTGTAGTGTATCATCCACTCATTGCAGTCTATCATTCACTTATTGCAGTGTATCATTTCACGAATTGCAGTGTATCATTCACCAATTGCAGTGTATCATTCACTAATCGCAGTATATCATTCACCAATCGCAGTGTATCATTCACTTATTGCAGTGTATCATTTCACGAATTGCAGAATTTCATCCACCAATCGCAGTGTATCATTCACCAATCGTAGTGTATCATTCACTTATTGCAGTGTATCATTTCACGAATTGCACACGAATTGCAGAGTATCATCCACCAATCGCAGTGTTTCTATTCTAAATTTAATAGTATTCCCTATAATATTAATTTTTTGAATATAAACCCCTTAGAAAACATATTCACCTTTAAATTTGCAATTTAAAATCATCTTTGAATATAAGGTTCATTCACTTATTTCAGTGTATCATTCACCGATCGCAGTGTATCATTCACTTATTGCAGTGTATCATTTTACGAATTGCAGAGTATCATTCACTTATTGCAGTGTATCATTTCACTAATTGCAGTGTATCATTCACCAATTGCAGTGTATCATTCACCAATTGCAGTGTATCATTCACCAATTGCAGTGTATCATTCACTTATGATTTGGATAAGTGATAATTCGCTCATTGTATGGCATTTAAAATTATCTCTGTAATGGTTTGGAGGAATTTTTATTTCCTTGTAAGTTGTTTAATTGAATAGGAATGTATTATTTCGAATGACATCTAAGGATTAGTTCTTGCGATGTCTAGAGAAATTTTTGTTTTCCAAGGGGCGTATTTGAAACATCTATTTATGAGAGTTCCATTGTTGACAGGAGTCGACGCATAGTAATTTTTGCTCTAGTGGTAATTTTGCCAAGTAGCCTAGCTCTGTCAAATCAAATAAAATGTAAAAGTGCGTATTGTTGATGATTGTATACTTTCTAGGGGCGTGTTGTACTTTTTAGTTATGAGAATTTTGTCAACAATGTCCAGAGCAGATTTCATTTTTCATTCTTTGCTGGAGGCTTCGTGATATACTCTCGTTCCGTGGCTATAATTGTTATTCTTCATTCTTTCTCTTGAATATGCCTTCTGAGTATTGAATCACCAAATCATTGCCGATGTGCGTCTTCCCTTAAAATTTTAGAGAAACTCATTAATTTTGTAACATCTCCTAAAACCTCTCTCTTTATTTCTCGATTATATCAAGTAGATGATGGTAATAACAGCGATTTCATACAAATTATTTAAATAAAAATCAACTATTTCAATAAATTGATCTTGTCGAATGATTTATAATTATTGGAATATAAATATCCGAATGACAAAGCGATGCCACACAGAAACAAATCCAAAAGGAAATTTAAAAACACGTAATTGTGACGTAAATTCTCAGGTCCACTATTCTTATAATTATGTGAGACAGTAAGTGAAACAGTAAATGAATGTAATGTATTGGTATGAATAACATGCGATTTGCATTAAAAATATAGGTTGCACATATAGGCAATTTGTAATAATAAAACTATTGATTGAAATTATATGTGTGATAATTATGTGCCATAAAAATCAGGATCATTTTCTAAAAACGTTTCACAAAGTTAGTCAATACCATCAACGTAGAATAATTATTATTCGATATGATTTAGCGGCCTATATGTGCAGGATTCATTTGTAATAATTATTGTTGAAAATGATAGTGACATAACTCATGTTTCTTGAAAATCAGGATAATTTTTCAAAAACATTCCAAAAAGTTAGTGAACACCATCAACGTAAAACTATGATTACAATATGATCAGAAAACATAATTCATTGTTATCATAAACATTGCTAACAATGTCCGGCCGCTCTTTCCAAAGAAAGTTGTTATGAACAAGATCAGAGTTCCGACTACACAGCCGGAAATTACGGACAGGAAAATGAACGGACGTTTTTGTCGTCTAGAGCGAGATTCACGTTAGACCGTCGGCATTCTTTATGAGTTTCATCAATGCTTCCCAATGATGACAGTTTGAAGTGATTGGTTGGAAGCCTGTAATCAGCAAGTAGAGGAAAAAGGATGAACGTTCTGTGAAAGAAGATGCGGCTACGGTAACAGGTAGTAAAGGACAGGAAATCGGTAACTGCTACTTTTTACAGATATCGAAAGTGATAGTGGAACATAGGTGAGAATGTGGATCATTTTCTACGAACCCTCTGAATCATTTAAAATTGGTGTGGAGACGTAAAAATGGGACTGACATAACAAAGTTGCGGCTGTAGAAGATTTTTGGTAGTTTTTCCTCCAACAACTATCTAAAATCTTACTATAGTTTGTGTAAAACAATTTGAGACTTGGCCCTCCATCCGAAGAAATTACAGGGTTGCCAAATCGTGTAAAATTTCAACTTTCTCAAATTTCCAATTCAACGTCAGAATTGGATGTATAATATCATCCACGATATCCTTGTAATGCTAGAAAAGTTTCAGGGTTGAAGGATTAAAAGGAAATTTAACTTTTAATAATTCTGACGTTGAATTGAAAATTTGAAAAAGTTAAAATTTTACACGATTTGGCAACCCTGTAATTTCTACAACGTCAGAATTATCAAAAGTTAAATTTCCTTTTAATCCTTCAACCCTGAAACTTTTTTAGCATTACAAGGATATCGGGGATGATATTATACATCCAATTCTGACGTCGAATTGGAAATTTGAGAAAGTTGAAATTTTACACGGTTTGGCAACCCTGTAATTTCTTCGGATGGAGGGCCAAGTCTCAACTTGTTTTACACAAACTATAACTTTGGACTTACTCGCCTCTAAGGTTACGAACCAAACCGTGTTATAACCGTGATTCATATGAACATATTCAGAATTCAAATCGCTAGCGTTATTATTTATCTTCATCTATTATATTATCTTCACCAATGATTCCAAAAGTTTATTGTTGGAATGTTTAATTTCAACCGTGACCGTGATTATTATAAATATTTGTACAATTGCAGCTGTGCTTAGTGAGAGAAGTTGTGTGTATTTTTGGGTTAAAATTTTATAAAATAACTTGATTAATATTCAAGATGAAGTGATAATTAAGTATTATATTTAAATATAGTTTGGTGTTTCAATCTATCTAAATCCAAAATGTTCAGCTTATATATATTTTTGAACGAAAATTGAACTTGAACGTTCTACAGTAGAAACATAACCTATTTTTTGGACATTTTGCTAATTTATCAAAATTTGGGAATGGAATGAATTTGGGCCAAGCCTGTTGTTCCTTCCTAATCATATTTATATGATTTGTGATTCTGTCCACGGATAAATGAATGAATTTTAATTGCTAGCGTTCTTCCATATCTTCATATATTATCTTCACCAATTATTCCAAAAGTTGATTGTTGAAATGTGTCATTGTACAGCCGTTTAATGGCATCAATCATCACCGCGACATACTCGTTTTGTTTGCACCTACAGGAGTCAGGAATCGAAGTTAATCTTCAATAACATGAAAAATGGAGAAAGCAGCCAATATCTCTCGGCGTCTATATTGGAATAAGTTAGGAAGGAAGTGGCAAGCTCAGATAACAGACCATCCAGAGAAGTTCAGCGAAAACATACTACAGTATTATGCTGCATGTAGCAGAAGCTGCGAATTATTCGCAAGGGAATATTTCGCAACGCGTTGGTTTGCGCCAGCACATACACCACAATGGTATTAAATTTCTGCACGGCAAGCTCTGCGAATTGAATTCGCACCGCAACAAAACTTTCGCGTCGTTGTGCGCCTGGTATTATGTGTAGATTTTTAGGTTAAGTTTGAATTTGGTAAAAGCTTTGTACTGTCATGAATCAGGTGGTTTGACAAACCTTAAAACAGTAACAGTTTTATATCAAGGAGAGGATCAAGTTTCCAACTTTTAAAACTAAATCAGATCACACAGCTTTTGGTGACAAGACGCTGAGCAGAGGTAGAAGTGAGGCTGAAGTGTAACAAACCAGAAGGATGACAGTATTAGGGAGGGAAGTACAAAATAGTTTTTCACAAATGTAGGTGGAGGAAATAATTCATCATGCATCACGGGAACAAAAGTGCTCTTTCTTCCATGGGGGACTGAGCAGGGAATCGTCACCCTAGGATTCCCTGCAGGCTCCGTACTTTCCTCCTTATGAATATTGTAGTCTCACTTTGCTCCCAAGAAGTACAAAAAAACATTGCTTTCTCAACTTGGAGAAATTAATCAAGCTGCCAAACTGAACTGGCTGTAAAGTACGTAGTATTGTAGTTAAAAGGGTACCAAAGATAAGGGTGACCAAAAGATAGCAAAAGGGTACCCACAAAGAAAAAAATACTCAACGAAAAAGGAGAAAAACCAACAAGAAGCAGAGTAAGTGAGAAAAGAATAAAAATAATAAGATGAAGAGGATGAAAAAGGAGATGAAGAAGAAGAAGAAGGAGGAGAGGTAAATCTTTGGCGGCCTTTTTTGCATGGTTAGCCTGTGGACAAGAAGTCCTGGCCAGCGACCGCTTTCACTGTCAAAGAAGAACATAGCAGCACTTCTACTTTGTTTACTTCTATAATGTATTATGGCAAGCGGACGCCAAATTATAACAGCACTGATCAGCCTGCACTATGCACAAGAACAGGCAAGACGAATAAAAGGATGAAGAAGAAGAAGAAGATGAAGAAAAAGAAGAAGCAGAAGAAGAAGAAGAAAAATAAAAAGAAGAAGAAGAAGAAGAACGCTGATAGGCGCGCATCCATACAACTTTCGCTTCTGCCGATACACATTCATTCATTTGATGTGTAACATCTCGTTCAGGTTACCTAAGTCAGCTGATATGTGGAGAATACAACGCACTACCAACTGACCCAACGGGACCCATTCAGTTTTTTTGTGACCGACGTTATCTAATGAGATGCTCTGCAACAGACAAGCATAGGTTGAACGCGAACCTAGTTTAGGTATGTGAAAAGTGATGTTGGTCTATCCGGTCTCTAGTAATGGATTCAAATTAGTTGAGTGTAGAGAACGTTAGTATACGTTCATATTAGTAAATGGTATAAAGCTGATACTGATGTTTGTCCCATTCAAACCGTACAGTAATCACTGATAATGGGTAACTCAGAGTATTGCCATCTTGTAGTTTTAAAGTAAGGGAATTTGAAATGAGAATATTTCAACATCGGTCAATCACACCTGTGAATTCTATGTGTCAAAAGTATATTACTGATATGTACTCCAAGGTATTTCCATGTTGTAGTTTTAAAGTATGAGAATTTAGTGACGAAATTTCATCATTGATCAATGGCACCTGTCAGGATGACCAGAGGGATTTAAATAGCTTGAGACGGTGGATGACTCTTTACAACAATTAATTTCAGTCTTACTTTATTACAAGAATACCAATGGGTATCGAATAGCTTGACAGAGTAGATGGCTCTTTACACATTTAATTTCAATTCAGCCTATTCATATTATAAAAATAATAAAATATTTTGCAAAATTATTCTTTTATATATGTGAATATTCCCTATTTTGGTGATATTAATGTGAAATGTTTGGTTTTGAAGCATCTAAATTTTAAAATCTACTTTCTGAAAATAATTAAGGACTAAAAATTTTGTGAAGTAAACAACAACAAGACTCAACCTATTTCGGACTATGTGTAACCTTATCTAAATTTGGGAGTGGAATAGCAAAAGGTTGACTTATTTTTTCTCTCCCTATCACGTTCTTGTTGTATGAATTAATAGAGGATCAATAATAAAGAATAAAGAAAACCCATACAGGACAATACGTCTGTGTGTAGGGGCAGTTAATTATCTAATGCTAACTACGGCTAATATTTTTTGAGGCTGATATTTAAGGCTAGATTGATTAATTGAAGAGACTTGAACTGTTGTCAGAAATGTGTTCAAGTCTCTTCAATTATGAAAAAGTTCCACGACATAATATTCACGCTTCAAACTTGATTAAAGATGCTAGGTTGATTAGTTACGGCTATGTTTTACAATGATTCTTCAATACTAATGAATTGAAGAACAATATAATATGATAAGTATATAAATTATGACAACATATAATATAATTATGATATCATGAAACAACACATTCACTTTGAGTACAAACGACTCAATTAGATTGATTGATGTTTCCATCAAATCCTACCATTTACCTTCGTCCTAGGCACCTAATCGTAACTTTGACACCAATGTTGTGCGTACTCAACTCACCTGCAAAAGAAAGGAAACGTACTTTATTAAAATGTGTTACAATGCTACTTATTCTCGATTAATCATAATTTGTAATATAACTCATCATAATATACTTATTAGAACACATTATAATTTATCATAGAAAATAGATGTCACAGTATTTCATACCAGTTAGAGAATAAATTGATTGCTTAGGTCTCAGATTGCTTTATACCAGTTCATAAGTGAATTCATTGTTCACATACATTGTGGTATGTACCTTTCCCATTTTGTCATATTTTTTCTTTTTTCAAATAATAAGTTTTTTGAGAAATATATCGCATCAAGGCATTCTTCTTCTCTGCAGAATGGAATGATGTGAGGTGAAATTGAATAACATCATATCCACCTCTAAAGGTGCGTACAGATTTACGCGCCGCGAACTTGAGCAATTCACTTTTAATCAGCTGATGTCAAGCTTTTTTATATCTGTATCTCACCGTTTCTGTAAAAATACAGATATAGTCAGCTGATTAAAAGTGAATTGCTCATGTTCGCGGCGCGTATATCAGTACGCACATTAATACAAATTAAGCCCTGGCCTACGATATTGCAACGTCGCAGTGTAGGCCTAGAATCTAATACAAGATTGGTGAAAAAGATCAGCTGGTATTTTTTTGAAATCTTTTTCACCAATCATGTATCAGATTCTAGGCCTACACTGCGACGTTGCAATATCGTAGGCCAGGGCCTTGTATTGGAGGTGGCTACGATAACATAAATTGGCCCAGTTGCACAAAAGCTGATAAATTTTAATCGTGAATAATTCCGCGAGAACCGATCAGAGAAGTTCTTGAAAAATGGCATCTCTGATTGGTTCTCGTGGAATTAATCACAGTCAAATTTTAACTAGCTTTTGTGCAACCGGCACATACTCTATTAAGTATACACATTTGATAAAGAAGTAATTTTGAAAAAGTTAATCCATTAATATAAATAGTATAAATATTACACTATGTCATGTTAGTATATTGAATATTATCCTAATAAAATCAATGGAACAATATTGAAAGTTGAAGTACCCTTTATTATTAATTTTTCATGATATTATCTATATCATATTAAATCCATTAATATAAATAGTATATCGACTAAATTAGACATGACTCGAAGAGGAATCGGTTCAAGGAGAGAATTTAGATCCCCAAAACCTCGAAGATCCTTGAATCACTTCAACATTTTTGTGAAACAAGGAAATTAACTTCATGACGTGATTCACAGCGCATGCTCATCCATGCGTATCGCAATTAGTGTTTGAAGAATTCATCTGGACCCATTCTTGAGTTATGAATATTTTAGGATTTTTTCTCCACGTTGAAAGCGAAAGCGCAGATTTTTTGCTGCGAATCATTGCTCCTCGTTTATAATAATCGTTATTCGGCTGAATGTGCCGCTAAAATCTCGCAGTCAATTCGTCATGGATGGAATATCAGCTGCTTAATTCCTATGATGAGATTCACTAATAACTGTCAGCAATCCTCATTGATTTATCCATAAATCCTCATTTAACCAATGCTGACAGATAGAGTGAATGCACGCTTGAAACATAGTGTCGTTCGGCTCAAATTAGCGGCAGCTCTATTATTTTCATGGTCTGTGAAGCATGTATGAGAGAGAGACAAAAGAGAGATAGTGTGAGAGAGTGAGGAGTGATGCTACTGTCTATGGAGACTTCATACTTCACGGTTTTGTTGTTAACTGTTTACGGAAGTGTGAACATAATAATGTTGTAAATCAGTTGAAAATTAAGTTGAAAATTATGTTAGACGTGTTACAATATCCAATTAATGTAACAAATGTGGAAGATGTGTTACATTACATAATTACTCAAAAATGCTGAGAGATTTTTCAGAATCCCATGTTGTCAAATTTGTATTGCTTCTATTATGTATTTCTAAGTTGTAGTAATTTTTTTCTGTCAATAAAACATTTCAATTTCAAGAATTGATTTCAGCATTCTCATTGATTGATTTCAACATTCGAAATCATAATAGCTTGTAAACTAACTCCACTTTATTTATTTATTCTTTCTACAATGGAGCACAGATCGGGATAGAAACACTAAGAATACCTTGTACTATTTCTCTCCCAAATTTGGGTAACATTAAAAGTCTAAAATGAGGTTCAGTCTTTTAGATTTCCACAAAATTTCCAGTCCAAAAAAAAATATTCATACAAACCATTCTCTTGTATTTAGATGTTAGAAATACCAAAATAATAATAATAAACACTCAGTTATTTTTAAAATAGAGAAAGTTTACTTATTAGAGAAATTTTTAAACACGAACCAAAAAAACAAACTTACTCCAGTTAAAACCTTATTCTCTGATTCACTTGAATAAGAATAAGAATAAAAGAGAATACAGAGAATAAGAATCAAAGGAATGATGATATTTTTCTGATGAAATTTTGGTTCATTCTATGTTATTTTGTTCAATTTATGATGCATACTTTGATACTCTGATCTCGCAAAAGAATGTTACAGACGTCGCTCATCAATTAAAGCATTTTTTGAACTCAAATTTTATTCAACATCTTATTTCAATTATTGAAAATTTGATTTAACCTCTTTAATAAATTCCGCTATTGGTTGAACCAGAGAGAAAAGATAGCATAGGTATCAGCTGTCTATGGTTGTACTCAACGTTTTTTTAGATAGCTTGATGATATACAAATCAAAAAACTTTGATAAATATCACCAGCAGAAAGTTTAGTCAGAAATTTGAGTGTCCTGAGGATGATTGTCTGAAAACTGAAAGAGCGCAAAAATAAGAGAATCACCATAGTAGAGATTATCAACAAGTTGATCATTCAACATCAACTCATTGATTTAAAAAAATATATATTTTGAAAGTAGGCCTCGAAAAAGCCCTGTACTTTTTTCATGGAAATAATAACGATAATATTCAAGAGCTCCTCAATAGAAAGGTAGTCTAGAAGAAAGTAAAACTAACCAAGAGTAATGGTACCCGATAGTTACTGTTCATAGTAAGAATGTAGTTATAGTAAAATAGTGAATATTATAGTGTAACACAGCATTATAGTTTATGGTAGTGTGGTTAGCCTCTAGTAAAATAGTAAAAGTAGTTGAGTTACTAGAAATCAACCAATTACCAGTACAGGTGAAAATGTAGATTTGCGGATGAATAATTCTTGTGTTGAGGATGATACCACAGAGGTGATAGATTCTATAGTGAGATTCGCTTTAAACTTTCATAATTCCTCATGAAAAACATCATTGCTTTCCACTCATCCAATATTGACAGTATGGAGAGAGAATAGCTTGTTATTGATAATGGGTGAGAAAAAAAATGCAGATTCAACCAGTGTTCGAACCCGGAACCATGTGGTTAGAAGCGCTAGCTAACCGCTAAAATTGATGAGAGAGTGATATTTTTTTATAGGAAAGTAGGGCTGTTTTGTATCTGGAAGTTTTTGTGGGGAATGTAAAAAGTTGAGTGTATATGTTTGATAAGTTGATGAGTTTTATGATAACTGATAAGATGTAGTGTTCTCCTTTGAAATAATTGTCCACTATAGAAATGATTGATCAAATAATTTTTTTTAAGTGAAAGTAGAATGAAATTATCATTCATAGATGTCATTCAATCAAGACTCTAAGTAAAAGTGGAAAAATATTCAATGATTAAAACACAATCATGAGCATTTTTGGAAAAGCTATCAAACACTTTCAAAATACATATTTAGTGATAATTATGATAACGGTATAGACATAGAGTTTATTCTCAAGAAAACACAATATATTAGCATTTGGAGAACTTATCAAACTCTTTCAAAATACATATTTAGTGAAAATTATGATAACGGTATAGACGTAGAATTTATTCTCGAGAAAACACAATTATTAGCATTTGGAAAACTTATCCAACTCTTTCAAAAGACATATTTAGTGAAAATTATGATAACGGTATATAGAAGTAGAATCTATTCTTGAGAAAACATAAAACCCAATCATTAGAATTATTATTTGGAGAACTTATCCAACTCTTTCAAAATACATCTTTAGTGATAATCAATGATAACGGTATAGACGTAGAATTTATTTTCTAGAAAACATAAAACACAATCATTAGTATTATTTGGAAAACTTCTCGAGTCTACGCACAGGCCACAGTGCCCATGTAGGCTCATTCCATAATGTATAATATAAAACCCTAATCCAAGTACTTAATAATTTGTATTTTATATTTCATATTATTTATCATTTTTGTACTTGCTGTATTGTGGAATAAAGAAGATTCTTGATTGATTGATTGATCTTGATTGACTTATCCAACTCTTTCAAAATACATATTTAGTGATAATCATGATAACGGTATAGACGACGAATTTATTCTCTAGAAAACATAAAACACAATCATTGACATTTTTGGAAAACTTATCCAACTCTTTCGAAAGAGATATTAAGTAATAATACAATCAAATTTTGATGACGAAGACAAGGTTTGAGTGAGAAAGAAGTAGACTTCACAAGGAAAGCTCATCTCTAATTCCATTGGTGGATGGCAATTACAATGTTAGCTGAGTTAACTACTACGTAATACAGCGTCGACCAATAACGAGCGAGTACACATCAATGGCCTAGAACAAGTCCACGCCCACAACACTCTCTCATTGGTTAAGGTGTTTACGTCATTTTAGAGCCTCCATTTTGTGAAACACATAGAGCCGCATTTTGTGCGTTTATTCGATATTCAGTATTAAATATTCCATATTCAATATTGATTCTATAATAATAATGCCGGTTTTAATTATAATGGAGAAATCAATTTACCATAGGTAGGCTATTCCAATAAAAACACTTCTATGGTCTACTTTTGTACAAATTAATAGAAATATATATATATATATATATATATATATATATATATATATATATATATATATATATATATATATAAATTAGGATTTTACAGTACTTTACTGTCTTCCTTCTTTTAGCCGAGTCCTCCATCCTTGTCTGTCATCCCACTCACCATCTCTCAAATTCCTCATCATCATAGCCTCATCCACTTCATCCCTACAAGACCTTCTTGGTCTTCTTCTTCTCCTCCGCCCCAACGGACTCCAATCTGTCACTATTCCAATCCACTTACTGGCACTAGCTCTTCTGGCATGACCATACCACATCAACCTCTTGTCTTCTATGAATTTCATTATATCAGACTCCACCTTCATTCTGTCCCTGATCACCTAATTCCTCACTTTATCCATTCTGGTCAAAGCACAGCACCTTCTCCAAAACTCCATTTCGACAGCTTTTATTTTACTTTTTGTTTTCCTGTTTGTCACCCACACTTCTGCACCATAAGTCATTACACTTCTCACGATGGTATTGAATATCCTGTGCTTAGTTTTCTTATGGATATTTCTACTCCATAAGATTGGGTGCAACTGCCTTATGCAACTTCTTGTCTGTGCCAATCTGATCTTTATTTCTTCCTCTGTATCGCCACTTTGCCGCGATAATATAGATAAATATTATTAATAGAAACTTGTAATATCCTTTATTATTGAATACTTTAAAATATTTTAACGACTATTCTCGACCATAGGTCATCCACAAGTCGAAAATAGTCGTTAAAATATTTAAATTTATTTAATAATAAAGTGTCCTGAAAGTTTTTATATTGTTTTTATTAATTTCTACAAATTAAGTCAACTTGAAAATAACCTATAGTCGAAAGTAGTCGTTGAAATATTTTGAAGTATCCAATAATAAAGGGTACTACAAGTCTTTATATTGTTTTTATTAGTTTGTACAAATTAAGTCGACTTGGAAATGACCTATTGTTGAAACTAGTCGTTAAGATATTTTAAAGTTTTTATTAATAAAGGGTACTACAAGTTTTTATATTGTTTTGATTGATTTGTATTCCAGTAATTATATCATCCCACGATCCTAGTGGACCTACCATTTCTTGTGCAATGTCTTTTAATATGTTTGTTAACTCCTACAAAAGACTGATTTCGCAATAATTATTATCTACTCTCACCTCCCACAAGTTGCACTGACTCCTTCCTTACCTAGTTAGGTGAGAAACTCCTTCTACTAGCAGAGCTACAATTGGTTTCATTATTTTATACTCTCACTAAGACCCTGTCAGCATTTCAAAGTCTCATAATTACTATAAATACTTTCCACTCATCTATTGCCAACGGTATTAAGTGAATCCAACTATAGACTGGTCAATCAGTACTCAACAAATGAACTAGTTTATCAATTCACTCGTTAGAAAAAATCCGTTTCTTGCAGAAAAAAGTAAATCGGTCATCATATTGACGAGACGCCGGTGATGGACTAATGATCATCAATTTATATTTGTAACAAGAGTTGAGGATGTGTCTGTATTGCGCCAACTTCCTGGCTTTTCTCGCTAAACCGCCTTACTTTTACTTTTTGCCGAACATGTCTGTTAACGCTCATTAGACAATTTTTACGTAAACTACAACAACTTCGCCTACTTCATCATCATCATTTGATCGACTTGCTAATCAACACCATCATCGGATGGACGATGACGTCATCACCATCATCATCCTCATCACCTGGAGATTGACTTCGAGAACATCATTAAAATCGTCCTTTAAATGACATCATTATAAGCTAGAAATTTTGAATTAAGAATGATTAGAATACTAAACTATAGTCAAATTTTGCACTCAATATCACCGCACTTTGAATAAATTAAGTTATTTCAGAAAATTTTGAAGCCAAAAATATACACACAACTTTCCACTAAGCACAGCAGCTTCACTCCATCTCCTTATCATCTCCATCTCCTTATACATTTCCTTCACATTTTCTCCGCTTCCTTCATTTGTGTCATCTTATTTTTATCCTCCTTTTTTTCTTTATCATTATTCACTCTGTCTTCTTTCTCTATCTCATCCTCTTTCCTGTTCCATCACAGCTAGCCACGCACAAATAATAATCTAGTAATACACACCTAATTACACCGATCCGATCCTTCATTTTTCTCATCTTATTTTTATTCTTCTTCTTTTCTTTATCATTATTCACCCTGTCTTCTTTCTCTATCTCATCCTATTTCCTGTTTCATCACAGCTAGCTACGCACAAATAGTCATCTAGTAATACACACCTGATTACACCGATCCGCTAGTAGTTTGTATAGGCTATTCTGGCTGATTTCAGATACCATGGCAGGCAGCATCCTTAGTGAAGTATTTCTCTCTTAATTAGTCAGCCAACTCCTACTATCCGCTCTCACTATCTCTCTATAGCTGTTATCCATCCGCGCTGCACATTCCTGGTTGCTTGTTAGCGTAAGACTTGGATTTGAAGCAAATTAGGAATTCCGAGCGTCCGTATCTGACAGTTTAGTATTGGATCTGCTGATCATCTCCAATTCTTCAGTATTTTCAGTCATTATTGTAGGATTTAAATTGATGTCAAGATGAAAGAGGTGTAGAAGGATGAGCATGAAGAAGAAGAAGAAGAAGAAGAAGAAGAAGAAGAAGATGATGATGATGATGATGATGATGATGATGATGATGATGATGATGATGATGATGAGATGATGATGATGATGATGATGATGTTGATGGAGAATAAAAAAACGAAGAAGGAGAAAAAATAGGATAAGAAGAAAAAGGACAAGGACTACATCAACAACATAAAATAGAGACAAAAATCAATAAAAAATTATGTAAAACTTTCGTATTATGATACAATAAAAATAAAAGTTACCTTGCAATTCCAATGCCTCACTAACTTCTCTCATATTCATGCTTAGAAAAGCATTATTCTTCGTCTAGAGGTTTGAAGTTCGTCGATAAAAGAGAGCTCCACTTATAAGGAAATAGTATATTTCGCACCTAGGGCCGAAAATTAGACTTTTCCGGCTCGAAATCGGTTTTCAAGTCCGAGGCCGTAGGCCGAGGACTAGAAAAGATTGATAGCCGGAAAATCATTTTTGCCCGTGGTGCGAACGCTTTTTTTCGCCACACACAAAAATAAACTATATATAATAATAAAGGTTTACTAAGCTCTTCGAAAGCAGAAGTGGAAAGTGATAGCTCTAGCAAATCTGAGGTAATCTGAATATCAGGGAATTGTCCAAGTATCTTTATTTTTTATTCTGATTTGTCTAAATAACTCAAAAAAAGATGTTCAATTATGTGGGAGATTGAGATTATACTTTTTTATTCTTTCAAATGACAATAAGATGATATTATTATAAATGTTTTAATTATTGAATAATGAACACAAACAATGAAAAGTTTTTTGATCACCTTTCTTAGTTCCATGTTAGCGGCTGGAAAGGGTACTCTTCCCGGCCTAGGCCGGAAAGAAACCTGTTCTGACGTCAGACGAGAGTCGTCTGCAAACAATGTCTTTCAGATCTACGTAGGGACTGGAAAACAGCTGCTTTCTGTGCAGTGTGGCGAAAACTATTTTTGCGGTTGACATTCTCTTGCATTGATTCTAGGATCGCATGCAGGAGACTTTAGAAAAAGGTGACATCTATTCATTCAACTGGAAATATAAAGTGTCTGCGGTCAGCAACTAGATTCATTACAAACTGTCAGCATTTCAAGTTAAGAGATCTAATGCTAACCATTGGACTAATACCGACAGTTGTGTATCTCACCCTAGAAATTCTAACCTCAGTGGTTATTAGAAGCATCAGGAATGTTCCAAAGATGGATGAAAAACTAGTTATTTGAAGGAGAAGACATAGTTTGAACATCAATAGCAAGAGATTAACTTATTCCAATATTTCGAAGTGCATTTGAGTTATCAAGTCTTATAATGATATAGTCTATCAAGATATGACTATCAAGTATTATGATCTTCAATAATAGTTATAATATATCGAGATTCTGAGTGGGTCTGGATCCATGAATATGTATTTTCCCTCTTCTGTTGGGTTTTTCATTGGATCTCCTCATGGACAATATATGTCTATATTAGAACTTTTCTTCACCATAAGAACACAGAACTTCTATCTTCTAAGAAATTCAAAATACTATAATACTTGATGTTTAACGATCATATAATTCTTTCAATTTTTGTCATATCTTTTAATTCAGTGTTCATATTACCAGAACTTCATTTGAGACTGGAAGGTAACCCGTTATCCGCAAGTGTCCAATCGAAAGCTTGACAAACTGAAAACTTGGCCTATAGAAATATTGAAGAATTCAGAATAAGCCCATAAAGAACCTCAATAAATTAAAAATCAATATGGCAAAATGTCGAGTTTATTCAGTTGAGTAGTTGAGACGTGATGATGCGTCGTTCGTGAATTTCCTATCCTGTACGTATATAATCCAATTCTTTTCTATGTAAGATTTTAGATGTAATGAAGTAACTTGACACTGGGAATCTACTCACGTTCCATTTTTTCTTATCAGATTTTCTCATGGTCATTTTTTTAATCATGATTCATCAGTATCGTTCAATATCTTCAATCAGATAGTCATCTAGACACGTCAAATCATGAAATTATCCTATGAGAAGATTATCAATACTGCCGTGATGAGTTGACTGTATGTATAGATACAGTCAACACAGATTATGATTCCATTTTATACAACATATTAATTTAATGCACATCAGTTGAAACGATCTTCTAATTTCCAATCAAAATCCGCTATCTTCATGGATCTTAACTACTAATCTTCATGATATTTTATAGAAGTACTGCAACATTCCAGTCTTTAATCAGTATGAACTTGATTACTCAGTTACTTAGTAGAATATTATGAAGATGTTTTCATATATGTTAGCACGTTATGGGTCAAGGTAAGACCAAAAAACTGTTATTCTTCTCTTTATCATATTCTCTATTCATTTTTCCATTCTCATCCAATTCTATCCTCAATTAATCTTTGCTTTTATTCTCTCCCATTCATCATATTCTTCTCTTTATTCATATTCTACAATAATAAATACTGTTCTCTTCTCTCTTTTTTCCCATCTCCTCTAATTCATTCTTACAAGATATTCCATCTTTCATCATCACCTACTACAACTTACAACATTCTATTTCCATCTTTTGTTTCTCATTCATATACAGCCCTATATTATTTTCATAATTCTACTCTTATAATTTCCTCTATAATTGATTCGACTTTCTAAAATCAGAATCTGTTCTTAATTGGTTTTCTATCCAATCTGCTTTTATATTATATTACTTATGCTACATACTTATGCTTTCATTGCATTTCCTTCTGTCACTGCATCCTTCATCTTCCTGTTCGTTCCTCTTTTTTCATTATAATTCGTCTCCTCATTCGTTATAATTTCGTTTCTCTCACATGAGGGTATGTGAGAGTATTCATCAATCTATAGCAGTTTCGCTTCTCCCTAGCTTTTCTCACTTCAACAAGTTTCCTTTTGTTCTCCCATTCTTCCCTATTATTCCCTCTCCTCCTATCCATTATTCTTCCATCTCCTAATTCGTCATAATCTCATTCCACTCGTACATTCTCTGCTTAGCACTCAAACACATTCTGTTTTATTTCCAATTCTACTCATAAGAACGTTTCCTCCTGATTTTTCCTATCCTCCATCCTATTATCATCCTTGTATTTCTATCCTTGTCCCCCTGTTATCATTCGTTATAATTCCGTTTCTCTCGCACATCCACTCCAGCACACAGCGAGCTGAAAGAATCCTCATGAATAAATTAAATTAATCTGCCAACGGAATAATAATTTCTCGTGATTTCGCGTAGTCGTTGACTGCTACTTAAACTATAAATCCAACTTATTACCAGACAGTGCTATTTAAATTCCGAAATGTAACTGGCTGTCTAACTCCTATTCATAACAGGATCGGTCCAACATAAAAAAAACAGAAATAAAACAGAAGTCCTACATGATGGATCTTCTGATCGTCTTCCTCATAATCCTCCTCTCTCTCCTCCTTCTCGACCTCCTCTTTCTTCCACTCCTCTTCCTTTTCCTCTTCCTTCTCCTCCTCCTTATCCTCCTTCTCCTCCTCCTTATTCTCCTGCTCCTCCACCTCTTCCTTCCTCCTCTCAATCATCCTCACACCCCTCTTCCTCCTCCTCCTCCTGATTCTCCTCTTCCACCTTATGCTCCTTCTTTTCCTCCTCATACGTAGATGCTTTAATTGCATGTCAACAAAAACCTAATAATATGTTGTTGTCAGCAACTTTTTAAATCTTAAGATTGTTATACAATCTTCTTTCTTTATTATAGTTGGTAGTGGGTGAACGTATAAATAAGATGGTGCACGACATAGCCACTACTGAATTTTTACACGTTGTGAAAATGAAATGTCCGAACTTTTTTCCTCTCGTCTGAAACTCAGGATGTTTTTATACAAACAAATAATGAATATTCTTCAGTTTTTATTCTACTGAATCCCAGCGATTAGCTGTTGAACTATAACTAGTAAATCTTTAAATCTAGGTATTGAAATCCAGATGATGGTCTTTTCCATTCATAATTCAGATAAATCTAATGTTTTTTCTGTTGATTTTAAATGTATTGTTATAGAAAAATGTGATTTCCAAGACCCGATTCTTTCTAAACCAGCGATAGGCTGTTGAACCAAGTTGTAATAACGTATTTCTAAATATATTCCAGAACAACTATGTGTTGAAAAATTTGGGGTTTTGTAATAAGAAAATGTGATAGAAGTAGAGTACAGGGACATTCAAACCTGATTCATTTGAGAAGAAAATTCAAAACTATTCATTACTGAAGAAATACCACAATGAAATGAGTTTGTTTTTTTGTTCTGCTGTAACAAGACAGCATTTCAACATGTTGCCTTCAATTACTGAGGATATCTAAGACAATCTATTTTCTACAATCAGTCCAATAGTTGGTCTATCTCAAATCTTTAAAGTCCATTTCATGGTCAACACAACCTAAGTAACCAAGACCATTTGAATCGAATATTTATTTATTCACAAGAATATTAACAATACAAAGTATATACAAAACTAAGCCACGGGATACACCCGAAACGGCTTACATATTAGTATAGTTACCAACTATCTCAACTCACAGAACATGATAGTTCATCAGCTAAATATCATCAACTCAATGTTATTCTATCCAATAGTTTTTAAAAAAGGGCTACTTGGATATTATTATAGAAAATATTATTAGTACCCTCTCTATATTTCGAATAGAATATAGAAATGACATTAGTGTGTTACTTATAGGTGTACTACCATAGAGAAACAATAGCATAAGTAGATATCCCATGGTATAGGGCGTTTATGTCGAAACTTTTACTGTTATCTCAAGCTGATAGTCCACGTACTTCTCTCCTGTGACGCTTTATGACGCTGGTATTCTCTCATATTGTGCCGTTCATACACTCTTACCCGGTCAAAACAGTAAAAATTGGCAATAATCGACAGTAATCGTCTTGAGATAACAGTAAAAATTGCAACATAAACGCTCTATACCATGGGATATCTACTTATGCTATTGTTTCTCTATGGTACTACATATAGAAAACTAATTCTGTTCATGAAATATGAGGAAAAATATGAAGATTGTACAATAGTTTCCTATAATGAGTCATCATCATCATCATCTTCCCCCGATGTTAATTTATTATAATAATATTGATCTATAGTAATCTATAAAAAGTAATTGAATCTATTTGACCACCTTGGAACAATATCCACCCTCGATAACCCGACATAATAATTTCGCTGGTCCGTTCAAAAAATTATCTCTCAAATTCCACCTGACGTTTTCGAAGAACCACGGTTCCGTGACTTACACCTATCACACTATTAACCGATCATATCATGTTTTACTTTCAATTATCCACCACCTACTTGTTCAATGCAACAGTTAACCTTTAAAAAAACTCGACTTCCAAACAGAATTTTCGGCCGCCATTTTACACACGCGCGCTACTTAACAGACTCGTGTGGCGCGATTGGACGAAATTTTTCGAGAGTGCAAAATACCAACTCGAGAGTTTGAGAGTAATAACAATTTTGTAGCGTAGTTCCGTTATGGAGCCAGTCTACACAATTCAATGAGAATCAATAATAATAACAGGGGCACGATCCTTCCTGAGGAGATTAAAAACAGCGGAGATGAGACTCCGATCAGTTTTAACAGCTCTCAATTATTATTACAATTTTAACGAATGAAAGTTGAATTCTGTGTCCGGCTGAAGCGTTATGACTCACGCAATAGAAATATTATTACAGCGGAGACGGAAGAATCTTTCTTGTACAATGCTCAGTTTTTTGCGGCTGTCCATTCTTCGGCGATTGTAAGAGAAAAAGAGGTTTAGGGAGAGAGATAGAGAGGGTGTGCGTGATAGAGAGAAAGAGAGAGAGAGAGGTTGAGTGGTAAAGAAATTGTAAAGAAGAGAAAATTGGAGCGTTGGTCGTCGTAAAACGAGTAGAAACGGGGAAGTGGCGGGACATTTGAAGCGGGATTTTTGACAATGAAAGTACTTTTATTGCGAGCAATTTCACCTGACGCTTTTTATTGACGTGTCGTCGCGACTCTCCAGTTTGATGGCGTCCGGTCCATCTTTGGAGCAAAAATTGTGAGCGGTTTGAAAAAAGAGAGATTTGAACGGTTTGAGAAAATTATGGAGACGGAGTGATGAGAGAGTTGAGGTGAACGCACACTGCAGCAGACGGATGTATGCAGACAGACGGGGCAAAAATCCCTCCTCAGTCGACAAAAGACTAGCAATGGATACAGGAGGTGGATGAGGAGGAGAAACAGTGAGTACGTATTTTGTATAGGTCATTTTGTATTCAAATTTTCCAAATAAGTGCAATATTTCTCAAGTTTTTAATTTATTGTGATACATTCTGTGATTCATAAGGAGTATCAAATCAACCTTCAAAATTTAAAAACATTATTCCTGGACTGAAAATCAAGTGACGAAGCAGTGTGTGATTACATAACCTTAACTTTTGGACAACATTAACATTTTATAAAAATTTTTGGAGAGAAATAGTACAGGCTCAGTCTAGTTTTTCCTCCAATGTCATAATTGTATTATGATTATAGTGTTTTATACAATAAATGAATGAATGAATGAGTGAATGAACACAAGTTTTTATTGAATTATTGGTATGACAAACAAAGAGGAGAAGTAAAGGAATAGAAGTTTCAGAAGAGAAATGAGAACACAGAACGACATGGAAGAAGAAATAGAAGGAAAAAATGTGGAGGGGGATGACAAGGTAGAATAACTGTAATAGTGTGAACTTGGAAAGGTTTGAGACTGTGAATCAGGGTAGAAGTAAAACTAACAATTATGGAGGAAAATAATATTGTTGCTGAAATTCATGGATGGAAATAATATTGTTGCTGAAATTTATTGACCGAGCGAAGTGAGGTCAAGGATTCAAGTCGACGGTTTGGCATTCCTCTTAATGTTTAAATGTTTATATGTTGCGCATTTACGGCGAAACGCGGTAATAGATTTTCATGAAATTTGACAGGTATGTTCCTTTTTTAATTGCGCGTCGACGTATATACGAGGTTTTAGAAAATTCAGCATTTTAAGGATAATATAAAAGGAAAAAAGGAGCCTCCTTCATACGCCAATATTAGAGTAAAAGACTGACTATAGAATTATTCATCATAAATCAGCTGACAAGTGATTACACAGATGTGTGGAGAAGCCAGTCTATTGCTGTATTTCCATAAGGTCTATAGTTTCAATCACGTACTTGTGGATGAGAATACTGCGTGAGGTCTACTGTTCACAGAACTACTAGTCAAGTGGAGGAACAAAAGAAGATGATTGAAAGGATATTCTCATGAAGAAGAAAGAGGAGAAAGAAGTAGATGGTGGAGAAGAAGGAAGAAACGTTGAAGGAGCAGGATAAGAAGTAGATGAAGGAGAGGAAAAGAAGAAGAAGAAGTAGAAAGTGGTGGAGAAGAAGAACGAGTAGTTACAGATGGTGGTGAAGTAGTAGAAGAGGCAGAAGCAGTGGAAGAGAGAAAAGTAGATGGTGAAGTAGACTAGTTGTAGAAGAGGAAGGAGGAGAAAAGAAGAAGAAGAAGAAGAAGAAGAAGAAGAAGAAGAAGAAGAGGCAACGAAGAAGAGTGCAAAAGATAAGCGGTTGCGTTTTTGCATTGAACCGGTCATATCGGAAATAGGACTTCCGTTCCATCTCCTTTCTCGATAGTTAGCTATACATTTAAAACTGTTAGCATTTAATATGAATAGCATTAATGCTCCCCATTTGAACTAATTCTGACAGATTGAATGGAATCCTATCAAAGTGGTCACTCTTCTTACAATATTCCTCTATCCCGATATTATTGGTAGGACTGAACGGAAAAGGCCTGCCTAAAAGAATAAAGTAAGTCATGAAGGAAGCCTGTAATGAATTGCTGGGATGTGGGAGCCATTACAGTGATTGAATATCGAAATGTACTTGAAACGTGATTGGATGAATTGAGTTGGAGTGGATAACTAGCGTACTCGCATATAGTGACTGAAGATTACAGTGATCGAGTATAAAGTGCGGGATCAAACATAATCTGAAATCGAAAAATAATTTGGATTGCCTGTTACAGTCTTCGAGAACCGGAGAATCAATGGGAGAAGGTTTAAGGGTGAGTCAGGTTTATCAATCTTATTCATTCATCAATTTATTTAATGATATTTTTTCTTGAATATGTCCAGTTTAGAATGAATGATTCAAGACTCAGAAAAAATACAGATAGAGCAAAAAATTCGCATTCAAAATACACGCCAACAGCTGATTGGGATGGCTGCAAGATGGCTGAACCGACAAGCGAGCGACCTGGCGGGAAGAATCGTACCTAAGTTTGTTTCATCCAGCTACAAATTACTGAAACACGATTCAGAAATTTAGACTTTTGCTCAAATCACCGAGAAAAATGCTCAAAGTAAACTGAAACATATTTATAAAAATAACATAGTCAACAGAGAATATTTATTTCAGTATTCTTATGTTTTTTATTATTTTCATTTATATGGATATCGAACAATAATCATTTAACCTCAAAATTCTAATTTTATAATGTATATTTGCTACTTTTATCATTGCTTACAGTTGAAATAATAATTATCAATAGAAAGAATATTATTTATTATTGAATTATGAGAATTCGTAAATTATGATTATTTAATTGGGATTTAGATGAACATTATTCTTGTTTTGGATTTCTAGATTGGGATTTTATCTTAAATGTAGGGTAGCCATTGAAATGATTCTTATCTAAATCTAACCACAGTCATTGTTACCAGCTTAGTTTCTGTTTTCGTTTACTAATCATCCATATAACCCACCAACTATTTTGTGTTGCCATGTTGCAAATCTGGAGTACGCAAAGTAATACTTTGCGCACTGAAGCGGAAAAGTGATTCTTTGCTTTCTGTAATCAGTGCAGGAATGGTCACTTTTCAAGGTAACTGTAGAAAAAATATATTATTATGTTTTATAATCATAGACTAAAACAATAAACAATAAGTCTATAGGTCACTTTCTCCAGAGTTGCTTGAACTATTGAACCATTTTGAACAATGTGTGGTCGCATTCATTATGGTAGCAGTACACTCTCGGCGAGGCACCTCGCCGAGGCTTTATCCGACGAGGACCCACGAGATTGTACAGCGAGGTCACAAAGTACACTCTCGCCGAGGGGGCGAGACAATGTGTTACAATTGAGTCAACTGATGGTTGAAACTTTCCATCTTCTCAAACAGATCATCTTTTTGAAGAAAGTTTCTTAACTGAATTATAAGTCTTGAATCTGTGATATTATGTTCTCAATGTAACATTATCACTATTCTCGGCTACTACATTGCAGTTGCATTGTGCACTTTGTAGCAACCTCTGCACCCCTGGATGCACTTTTGTTGCAGTTAGCTGCATTCTGCACTGCACTGGACTGCATTGTGCATTGGAGCCGCCTCTTCTAGGACTACCAGTCTCGGCGCTGGCTAGCCTTCACCGCCTAGCAAGCCTGTGCGCCTGCCTGCCTGCGCCTGTCGTAAATGTCAAGGCGAAAACTAGGTGGAGTCCTTTCCTATTATTTTTTATGCTAGCCAGCAGGCCATCTAGCTGCCGGCAATTATTATTATATCGTGTGGTACATACTAGCATCTAACTAAACTGTAATGTGGTGTAAATTGTTATAATGAATCGTGCTTGGCCACACAGGTTAAACCGAAACTCAAATTCAATGAATGGTTGTGTAGATTGAGATAATCTATTAACGTCTACGAGCGTCTCGTAGTATAGAAAGAAATAGCTGGAACCCCCTTCATGTTTTTCTTACTATCGGATTAGTTTAGCAGTAGAGTAGTGAATTCATGAACCAATGACGTCCCATCCCAGTGGAAAAAATTATCACTTCCACTATCCATAAAACCCATTATCAATCAGTCCACCATATCCAGCATCGCATGATTCCAACAGATATCAATCAATGAGAATCTGAGTATTAAAGTTCAGGAATCTAAGGAACGGAATGCACTTGGTCTCATTCCAACGATTACATTAACAACACTTCCACCGTCTATAAAACTCATTAACAATCAATTTATCCACTCTATCATACCTTGTACATAGTACATGTAATGTATGTAAAGTTACATATCTCCAACTCCTATAGTGAGATCCACGTTATAATGGCAGTGGATGAAGATAGAAGAATAGCGATGCCGATTCTCTGCATTAATTAATTATATTTCTACACTGTCAAAAACATAATTGGCATCGTTGAGGACCTAGAAAAGGATAGTAACACCGTCTTTGTCGAATGATAGACAAGAATAGCAAAACCAAAGTTGATCAAATACTGCCATTATAGCGTGGACCTCACTATTATCAATTTGCAACAAATCGCAGACATTTCACTTTGCATACTACGCAGTGCAATATGTTATGATGGGATTCCCCTTGTCAGCATTATTCGAATGAGGAACATCCATGTTATTCATAAGGTTTTCTGTCAGTTAAAAGTGAATCTCACACTAGCAAGAATGTGGATCTCATCCATCAAATACTAAAATCAGGTTAAAAATAGAAGGTCATAGTTAACCAGCGGATATTATAGAGTGCCCACCACTCATAACAAGGCTATCGAAGCGGTAGAGTACCTCCACTTATCTGCCATCTCATTGCTCATTGGCGGGACTTTTAAATGGCCGACTAACGCCGGAATGAATGGATGCAATAATTGTATTAATATTCATGCGATCTCTTGTCTGTGCGTCTAGACGTAGGAATATCTGTACGTTGGATCTATGTAGGTCTATGTGCGTGGACTGGAGTGATCACTATTATATCTCTATATTGGTGTGAGAGAATGGGCCACAGATATATTCATCACACTTTTCGCAATGATTCTTTAATAAAGTGTCAGTGAAAATTTACATGTTCAGATTTCTATAGTGAGGTCCACGTTATAATGACAGTATTTGATCAACTTAAGCTTCGCTATCCTTGTCTATTATTCGACAAAGCCGGTGTTACTATCCTTTTCTAGGTCCACAACGATGGAAATTATGTTTTTGACAGTGTAGAAATATAATTAATCAATGCAGAGAATCGGCATCCTATTCTTCTATCTTTATCCACTGCCATTATAACGTGGACCGCACTATAGACTCAATATTCCTGTAGAAAATATATCTCTAGACGAATACTTCGAATAAAAAATTCATGTATATTGTCATTTGGACATTTTTTCTATATTATTAAGTTATTATACTTCTTGAAAACTTACCTATAGCGAATACTTCTTGTACTGGTCAATAATTATCACGTATAAAGTTTCTCATCTACCTAGTACATTGTTCAAAATATATAATAATAATAATAATAATAGATAATAATAATAATAATAAATTCATTCGATCTTCCAATTTATACATTTCACATAATCAGAAATTATGAATAGTACAGTAGATATATGACAACAACAATCTTGCAAATTATAAAAAATAAAGATAATAAAAATAATACAATTACACGTTGTACAAAGAAATCACAATAATTCATTTACATCAAAAGAAGAATAAATAATTTCAAGTACTAAAAGGTACCGAGGACTAAAAGTCCTGTTTGGGGCAACTTCATATTTTTAATTAAGAAAGAAAAAAAGCAATGGATTATCTTGCCGAGTCGGAACTTGCATAATATCATAGAGAAACAATAGCTTAAGTAGATATCCCATGGTATAGGGTGTTTATGTCGCAACTTTTACTGTTATCCCAAGCCGATAGTTCACGTAGTTCTTTCATATGCAACTGTATAACGCTGGTAGTCTCTCAAATTGTGCCGTTCATAAAATATCACCCCAACAAAACAGTAAAAATTGACAATAATCGACAGTAATCGGCTTGAGATAACAGTAGAAGTTGCGACATAAATTCCCTATACCATGGGATATCTACTTACGCTATTGTTTCTCTATGATAATATCGAATCAAATATAGCCGTTTTGAATGTTTACAATTAAGGGAGAATTGACAATATATTCAATGTAACGTCTTGTAGAACGTCGGTGAAACAAGATAGAGAATATAGGAAAAAACATGTAGAAGAAGAAGAAAACCAAAAATGTAAACAAAAACTAGTCCTTATATCAACTTCTCAAAAGAGGAATGAAGATATTCCAATGGAATAGAGAGAATTATATCATGAGAGAAACGAAAAATACGAAAATATAAACAAGAGTTCCTTATCACCACAAGAGTGTGTTGAAGAAGGAGTGATGTATGATGGAGAAGAACACGAAGATGTAGAAAGATTTGAGGATTTGTGGAGAAAATTTGGTGTAGAAGAAGAGGGAGAACAAGAAGAAGAAGAAGAGAAGAAGAAGA
Source organism: Nilaparvata lugens (assembly GCF_014356525.2). Classification (NCBI taxonomy): domain Eukaryota; kingdom Metazoa; phylum Arthropoda; class Insecta; order Hemiptera; family Delphacidae; genus Nilaparvata; species Nilaparvata lugens. The sequence goes on from NC_052504.1 coordinate 10,465,418, forward strand.
AGAAGAAGAAGAAGAAGAAGAAGAAGAAGAAGAATAAGAAGAGAAGAAGAAGAAGAAGAAGAAGAAGAAGAAGAAGAAGAAGAAGAAGAAGAAGAAGAAGAAGCAGAAAAGAAGAAGAAGAAGAAGAAGAAGAAGAAGAAGAAGAAGAAGAAGAAGAAGAAGAAGAAGAAGAAGAGGGAGAACAAGAAGAAGAAGAAGAAGAAGAAGGAGAAGAAGAGGGAGAACAAGAAGAAGAAGAAGAAGAAGAAGAAGAAGAAGAAGAAGAAGAAGAAGAAGAAGAAGAAGTATTAGTGTAATAGTGTAAGAAGGCCAGTATACCAGTTAACCAATCGACACCACAGCCTATACCAGTAGAGGCAATTTGCGAGGTGTGCTTCTATTGTGATGGCATGGGTGAAATGGTATGCAATATTGGTATGGCAAGCAGAGCAGATGATGGTCTTATAACCGCAGTCTATTCTTTTGCAACACTGGCACTAATCTACGTATAGTTCACGCCACATACTGGTGCAACGCCCACTTAACAGGTCATCAGAGCCACAACAAGAAGAAGACGAAGGATTAGCGGGAAGAAGAATGATAGAAAAGGAGGATCAACAGGAGTTGGAGAAGGATAAAGAGTATGCAGAAACGAAAGGAAATGAATGGAACATCAACAGGAGCAAGAACAAGGAGAAGAACGGGAGAAGGAGAAGAGGAAAAAGAAAGGGAAAAGTGAGAGAAAGAGAGTGAAGGAGGAGTAGTGTACGAAGTATTAGCAAGGAGAAGAATGATAGAAAAGGGGTAGCAAGATGAGATCGAGAAGGAAAAAGAGTGTATGACCAAAAGAACGGAAATTAATGGAACATCAACTGGAGCAAGAACAAGGAGAAGAACAGGGTGGAGTAGAAGAGCAAAAATAAATGAAAAAGTGTGAGCAAGAGGAAGAAGAAGGAGGAGTAGTGAACGTGGATCAGGAAGAGGAAGATAAGGAGAATGAGTAATAGAAGAAGGGAGAAGTGGGAGAAGATGAGAAGAGAGGAAAGAAGAAGAGGAAAAAGAAGAAGGAGTAGTTGAAGGAGAAGAAGAAGGAGAAAAACATACAGAAAAAGTGGGAGAAGTAGGAGAAGATAAGAAGAGATAAAATAAGAGTGTGAAGAAGAGGAAGAAGAAGATGAAGGAGTAGTTGAAGGAGAAGTAGAAGGAGAAAAATGGACAGAAGAAGAGGGAGAAGAAGAAGATCAAGAAGGAGGAGATGAGGAAGAAGAAGAGAAAGAATAAGGAGGAGGAGAGAAATATGTACAAGAAGAAGAACAACAACAACAAGTGACGAAGAAGGGTTAGCAAATAGGAGAATGATTGAGAAAGAAGAAGACATTGAGAAGGAAGAAAAGTATGGAGATGGGAGAAAAAGCAGAAAAAGAAGAAGACGAAGAAGAAGAAGAGGAAGAAGAAGAAAAGAATAATAATAAGAAGAAGAAGAAGAAGAAGAAGAAGAAGAAGAAGAAGAAGAAGAATGATGATGAACTTCATAGCGTATAGATCAGTATGTGATTGATGGGTGATCGCCCACTTTGTATATTGCGTTATTGTACTTCAAAACATCGTTCGTTCATTGAGGACACGAATTGCGTTTTCGTTTCAGTTGTTAAAAATAAGGACCTCAAAAAATAATCGATCTACAACAGAGTTATAATAGTACTCTACCACTTGATAATGATAGAGAATACATTTAAATGGTTTGAAGAGAATTTGCCGGTTTCAAAAAAGCCGGTTAAATTTTAATCGTGATCAATTTCACGAGAGCCAATCAGAGAAGCCTATTTCTTAAAAAAGCCTTCGTTGATTGGTTCTCGTGGAATTAATCAAGATTAAAATGTAACTGGCTTTTGTGCGACCGGGCCCAAGTGTACTGGCACTACACGTACTTTTTTGTCATATCATCATGATAATCTGATAGAAAATTAACAATATGAGTTACGTTTTCTGAATGTTAACTGACTTTCATTCTCTTTCTTTTTCACATTTTCTTCTTCTTCTTCCCTTTCTTCTACCTCTCCTTTTTCTTCTTCTCCTTGTTCCTCCCTTACTTCTCTCTGTTATTTGTTTTTGCTCTCGTATTTGTTCTTGTATTCTTCTCTTCCTTCTTTTTCACAACCACCTTCAACTTCAACACACACTTTTCTTCCCCTTATATTCTCAATCTTCAACTTTACCCAACCATGGTGGTTTTCAGATAATAACTACAACTAGGCTTCACAAAATGTTTCAAAGGTAACAAAATACCTACAGCTTAGTAGTGGCTTATCCGCTTATTATCAATTTTATTGAAATCTCAGTTTAAACTATTCACAATTTCAACAAATAATCCTGTGGTGTAGCAGAACATATAATAAAATTAATTATTGTGGGTCACAACCCATGTTCACCCACATACAATCACCCACAATCCTAGTCTTGTAGCTTATTAACCAACAAATGATTAAGTTTGTTTTAGCAAAAATAAAGTTAAACTTAATTATTGTGGGACACCAATGACGTCAATTCTACCAGTTTGGCATTCAAATGTCAATCGGATGAGTATTTTCCAATTTCATCCCAATAAATAATTTTAATTAGCTCTAAAAGGAAATGTTATTCAGATTTAACTAACAACTTCTAGTTTCCTGTACAAGTTTTTTAACAAGTTGCAGTATATTTATAAATATATTCTTCTATATAGAATTTTCTCAAACATATACAGGAAGGTTATACACATAGTTACGTATAATTTCCTCGAATAATACATACTTATAACATTATTTGCCATCCATATACGAATAATTAGTAATATTAATACTACTTATACTAGATATACTTATTCAGAATATCTATGTTGGTTTAGAATATACAAATCTATTGTTGGATGTTATATGAATTTTTGCATACTGTCTATTCCTATGTTGGTATATATTATAATGATTAGGTCATGTCATGTGGTGTTTTTCGAAGTATATAAAAATATATACTTGTTAACCAGCTACAGATGTTTTTCTGTAACGCGATAGGTCAAAGTTTCTTCTATTCCAATATCATATTATTCAATATAATTATTCAATCAAAGAATATCGATGTAACTATTGCATTTCCATGCTATTAAACGGCCTTGGAAGTTGTAAAGATTCTACCTTGACAAAAGTGGAGAAAATGTTACTTGATACGTACGAGGTTGGGTGGGACAAGATAGATATACTAGACAAAATTGACGCGATGAGGAATTTGTAAAAACATTGTGGGATCGTAGAGGCTTTTGAATTGACATATTTTTGCGCACTGATTGCTGATGGTTCATGAAGAAGTCATTTGATGAGAGGCTGTGGTATTGTGAAAAATTATTTCATTATAATATTGAGACCGGGTTGCACAAAAGCCGGTTGAATTTTAACCGTGATTAACTTTGCGAGAACCAATCAAAGAATGCCGTTTTGGAGAGACGGGTTCTCTGCTTGGTTCTCGTGGAGTAATTCACGGATAAAATTTAACCGGCTTTTGTGCTAAGACGGATTGTGGATTATATTTTTCAGCCAATTGCAAAAGTATTGGATAATAATTATTCCGTAAAGAGCTATGATGCATTCTCATTGTAGAGGACGTTATTCATAATAATAAAATTGACCAGGTTTTTTTTTCGAAGAATCATGATGATTAAATCATATTTTGAGAACCCTCCAGGGTAGTACTATCAAGATGATTTAATGATAGATATAGAAATTCGACTTTTTAAGAACTGAATTATTATTACAGGTGTGTTGTGTAAAGCAAACAAACAGCTGAAGATGTGACTGTTGAAGCCATGAATCCAGGTTCTGTTCATATTATATTATCATTTAATGATAAAAGTGGTTGACGATTTAAATTTGTGTTTTCATCAGTGGACTAAATTATTAATTCCTCCAAAGCCAATAGAGGATACGCAATTCTTCAGATAACATATGATTAGTTAATTTAGTTTTTTTGTATCAACATGTACTAAACCTCTTTGGAGATCAAATTAGAACAAAAATTCTTTCAGAAGCAATATCCTCTCTGTATTAATCTTTAGGACACAGTAAAACTCTACTGATATTGCCACTTTAGAATAATATAGTGACACAATATACTCATGTATTAGCATCTTTGAATAAAGTTATACATTACATTTATGTTTTCAGTTTTTAGACGAAATTTTTTTAAAATCAATCAACTTTTTACAGTATTGACTGCTAAGTGAAAGAAATTTTCTTATCAATTGGATTTCAATCTTATTGAATTCAAAATTTCTTGTTTAAAGTGTTTGGTCAGAAAATTAGACAACATTTTATAAAGTGGAGGAAATATAACCTATACTCTGCACTATTTAAATGAATCAAAATTCGGGGCAGGAACAGTTTTGGGCTGGGCCTGTTGATCCTCTACCAAATTATTTGAGAAAATAATTGTGTATCTTCATGAAGTAAGTAAATATTATTTATTCAATAAAAACACTTCACTTGAATGGGCTACATTTTCACAAATTAATAAGAACAATATGAAAACTTGTAGTACCCATTATTATTTGAAGATTGTAATATTTTAAATAATAAAGGATACTATAGTGAAGTCCACGTTATAATGACAGAGGATAAAGATAGAAGAATAGCGATGCCGATTCTCTGCATCAATTAATCATATTTCTACACTGTCAAAAACAAATTGGCACCGTTGTGGACCTAGAAAAGGATAGTACCACCGGCTTTGTCAAATGATAGACAAGGATAGCAAAACCAAAGTTGATCAAACACTGTCATTATAACGTGAACCCCACTATACAAGTTCTCATATTGTTCTTATCAATTTATTTATTTAATCAATGGTATCATTGAATCAATGTGCTAGCATCTAACCGAAGATATTTAGCCTACTCTCCTGTCATCAACTATGCGCATGCGTAATAGATGTTTCCTGCATCATCCTGTCTGAAAGCGAACCAAGTCGATTGATTTAAATCGCAATTTAAATTGTAATCACGTACAAATCACTCGACCGCGCGTCATTCAAGCAATTATAATCTTCTTCAAATAATGATAACGTGAAGGTGTGATCGGAGCCCGCTCCGAAGATTCACTATCATTAGAATGAGTTTAATAGCTCAGCGATTCAGTCGCACTCTGTCAGCATTGGATGAATGGGAGGTATTGTCGTTATTCATGAGGAATACTGACAGTATGAACAGAAATTCCCTATATAGTGGATAACTATTATTATCGCCAGCCAGAAACCATTAATGAGTTTGCGATGAAAAAAGATGGCCGAGCCAATTATTGTGACAGCTGCGTTGTGCAATCAGGAGATTGAAAAGTGATGATTGTAGAGGGGGGAGGGTGATTTTCCGGAAAACTATGAAGAAAATTTATGGATGTTTTAATTGAGTTTTCTCGGAGAGGAGGATGGAGGAGAAGTGTTGAATGTTTATCGTGTTCAATACATTATGTGTTTTTTTGTGAAGAGAGGAAGATAAATCTATGAGAAAAGGATGGGATTCTCTTGTTAAACTGTCGTGTTCTCATTATAATTGGAGTGCTTGAAGTTATAAAAATTAATAAATAATGAGATGGTTGTAGTGAATGAATAGAGTAGAATGACTTTTAATTTTTTTTATGTGACGAAGTTTGGGCAGTAATGTCCCCTCTACCACTTAACCACGAGCGAAGAAAGAATAGAAAATAGAGGAGTAGCAACGAGAGAAAATTTGTGTAAACAACAATGATAATTATTGAGATAATTAGTTAATGAAGTAATGAAGATACAAAATAGTTTGAGATACCATTGAAATTAGGATTGGCTTTGTGCGTATAGAACAAATTTTGTCGTATTTCCTTATTAAATGAAGAAAGAGAGAAAGAGAAGAAGGAGAACATAATGAGGGAGAGAGAACAGGAGCAAAACAATAGTGATAATAGTGATTATTCAGGTTCTACCTGTTTGCCTCCACAATTGTATAATTGTAATAAATAAATAAATAAAAATAAATGAATAAATAAGAAGGAGAACGAAGAAGGAAGAGAAAGGTTCAGAGAAAGAAGAAAGTGGGGACAGATAAATGAAAATAGAGAAATAAAATCAAGAGGACAGGTTGAAGAAAATGAGCAGTAGAGTTTCAAAGATAATATAGAATACGGATTGGTATGAAAGGAAGATAACGAGAAGAAAAGAAAAATTAAAAAACTAGAAGGTTCTATCAGTTGTGGAGAAACGAAAGGGAGTGAAGATAGAGAGGGAAGCAAGAGAAGATCAAGAGTAGGACGAAATTGAGAGAAAAAGTTGGATACTGAGTACGAAAAATTAGCAGTAGACGAAGAAGAAAACTAAAAATAGGCTGAAAAAAGCAGGAAATGTGAATCAGATTATGATAGTGTAGAGTAGAGCACAAGGAGTTGAATAAGGGAAGAAGAATTGGCTGATGCACGGAAAAAGAAAAAAAGCAGGAAATTGATAAATAATAAGAAAACTCTGAAGAGAAGAGGAAGGAAGGATGATAGAGAATAATATTGCGGGTGAAGTACAACGGGGAAAATGCTGGAAGAAGAAGAAAAGAAGGACAACTAGTAGACCAAAGAAGAAGTAGATACAAGCTGATATAATCCGAAGATGTATCTCAACAACAGATTACGCTAGTAATAGAGTATTATGTGTGTGTTGTGAGGAGGTATGCTACATAAAACGCCAATCTATGTGTGGGTGTCAAAACGTCTGACAATAGACTAGCGACATCCCACGTGTGGAAGAAGAAGAAGAAGAAGAAGAAGAAGAAGAGAAGAAGAATAAGAAGAAGAAGAAGAAGAAAGAAGAAGAAGAAGAAAGAAGAAGAAGAAGAAGAAGAAGAAGAAGAAGAAGAAGAAGAAGAAGAAGAAGAAGAAGCAGCAGCAGCGAGAAAAAGAAGGAGAAAAAGGATGTAAGTTAGGTGGTCCCACACAATAGTGTTGCCTTACAATAATACATCCTTGATACATTTTAAATCGCCACGTGGGTTTGGCACGCTGGTATATTTATGCGATAAATAGAGGAACCTTGTGTAAGCCAACGATATGCTATTGCACATTCTGTAGTTTGTATCAATGTGTCTATCACTTATTGAAGCAAGGGTAATTAGTTTCTCAGAATGTATTGTGATTTGTCTTGTAATTTTGTTATAATATGCAGACAATCTGTAGAAAAGTATTGTGCTAGGCTACTTCATTACCTATGAATATTTCAATATGATAAATATTATGAGAAAGATAAATAGGAAAAATATGTTAATAAAAATACTCACTCATTTTCTTGACTTCATAAACAATTTTTATTGATTTTTCACTCACCTCACGTTCAGCTGTATCCCACCCTGTAACAAAATGAGAACAATTATTAGATTTGGAGAAGATAATCGAATAAATAGGCTACATAGTTTTGATCTGATATAAACGAATTCTTCACACTCCATAGTACTCCACAATGTAATAGTACTTCGCACTGCAAAGAGCTTAAAATTAGTATGAAAAACAGAATACAGAACATCAATATGACAAATTAAATAAATTAACACAAATAACTGTAACAAATAAATCATCCAGAAATTGATGTAATACAACATAGTATTATTTATCAAATAATACATTATCTACTGTCTCTTTTCTGTATAGGGCTACTTGTAATATAGATAAAAATCTCAGTGCCCTGAATATCACTTTAAAATGGCATCAATGTTGAAACATGTTGTGATAAAATAATTCAAAAAAGGGTACTGAGATTTGTATTTTTATTCCTAAATTATCCACATATGTACATGATCTAACAATATATTTATCATTCAACAATACATTATCATTATCATAACAATACATTTATCATTCACATTCCTATGCGGATCAATTTCAAAATTGACTAAGAACTTGAAATTATTAGAATTCACCTGACACTCTCCTTTCCCATGCAATGTAGCACACGCCATTCCTCTCACTCAGTAATACGATTTATGATAGAACAGACGACTCATCATGAATTGTACCATCAGAAAAAATAACAAATCCCATCATTCATCTCGGGCTGAGTAGGATAATCGTCGATTAGTCGTGTTATTTTTCTTGTTCAAAACTGGGCACTTCTTATATCTATATTTACTACTCTGGACAAAGCTGATTTTTAGCTGGATCAATGAGTTGATGGAATGCGACCCGATATAGGTATATAAATACATGTGTTTAGTTTGAGGTGATGAGATTATCTGTGTTAAATCGAATATATGTATAGTTCTATGCAGGAGGATTGTCTATCGTATGTATTCGAGTACATTATAGGTATATCTGTAAGGATTTTTTGTTATCCAAGTAATAGGTATTTTTTCTAAATACATGTGTTTAGTTTGAGGTGATGGGATTATCTGTGTTTAATCGAATATATGTATAGTTTCTATGAATGATGATTGTCTATCGTATGTATTCGAGTACATTATAGGTATATATCAGGATTGCATTTTTTTATTCAAGTATAGGTATGTAGCAAGATTGTCCACGTTAATTCAGATATAGGTATAGTTTCAACCAATACGATTATTTGTTGAGATTATTTGTTGGCATGGAAGATGATTATAGGTATATTTTGATATAACAAGATTGGCTATTCAAGTATAGATAATTATATGTGGCAGGATTGTCTACGTTAATTCAAGTATAGGTATAGTTCTATCCTATAGGATTATTTGTAAAGATGTTGCGGCATGGAGGATGTCGACGCTTATAGTCTTTAGAAGAAGATGGAGACAGAGGAATATAAGAGAAAGTATATGATGGACTGAAGCAAAGCAGCAGAATTGGGTGATGAATATAAATGGTGAGAGAAATAAGAGATATGAGAGAGGAAGAAGCTTGGAAGATGAAGATGGAAAGAAGAATACAGAAGCGAAGATGAAGATGATATTTAATAATAGAAGGATGATGGTATAGAGAAAAGAATTAGTCTAAGGAAATGGAAAGGAATTAAATGAGAAGATGAAGAAGATAGGGTGAAGAGAGAAATTAAGACGAATGAGATGATCGCTTAGAGAAAAGTTGAAAAATGAGATTGAGAAAAGGAATATGTATGACAAACGAAAGATGGACAAAGTCGGCCAAGAGGAGAAGAAGAAGGGAGAGAGGCTGAGATGTTGAGTGGAAGAGGGAGATAGGTTGAGATAGAGGTTAATAAAGTAATGGAGTAGGATTCAGAGAAAACTATAGATGTGAGTTGGGATAACGAATGACGAAAATGAGAGGGGAAAATTCAGAAACAGGATGAGAGAGTCAAAGAGAATGGGAAGGAAAACTATTGTGAATCAAGATGGAAGGTTGGAGAATAATTGTAGATTGATAAAGTGGATGATTCGTTTTAGGGTGATACAGGAGGATGAAGCATCAAAATGAATAGGTAAACGTGAGAAAAGGAGTTGAAGGAATGGGAAGAAAAAACGGTGGGATATGGAACTTGAAAAATGGTGGAGTAAGTAGATGAAAGAATCAATTAGAACGAGATTGGAAAAGCACAGGGAGTGATAGTAAACAAAAAAGGAGGAAAATTGGAAAATCAGGAGAAGTATACAAAACTACTTATATGAACGAAAACAGAATTAGGGAAACTGTTAAAGGAGGCAGGTAGAGAAAATTAACCAAAACAAAGATCTAGAGAGGTAATTAAATGGACGAGAAAATGAGGGAAAATGTTATATGAGGAAGATCAAGTAGTAAATCAACCAAAACCATCAACAGAAAAGGAAAGAGTTGAGGCAATGAAGTATTAGAGGAGGAATAGAACAACCTGGAGACGCTTAAGAGACGAAAGATGAAAGACCAAAATGAGAAAAGAAGATCGCATTTTTTCTGAGCAGTTATGTCTCCACCCAAGTTTGGCACTGACGAAAGCACTCTACTAAAGTGCCCACGTCTCCTTTTTAACTGCTAACTAATGATAACTGGCAATTATGAGACCGAAGATTAAGTGAGGTCTTCTACGCGGCATGCATAATGAGCCACAACTCACACCGACCCAACATTGTTGTCGTTATTAGGGAGTTTGGAAACCTCTGGTTATGTGTTTGTGGCCTAATCATACTAGTTGCACAAACGTCTATCAAATTCTAACAGTTATCAGATTTAACAAATTTATCAAAAATTAATTTGAATAAGTTTATCAAATAAACCGTCTATCAAATTTTATTAGGAGTTTGGAAAACTCTGGTTATGTGTTTGTGGCTCAATAATACTGGTTGCACAAACGTCTATCAAATTTTAACCGTTATCAGATTTAACAAATTTATCAAAAATTAATTTAAATAAGTTTATCAAATGAACCGTCTATCAAATTTCATTAGGAGTTTGGAAACCTCTGGTTATGTGTTTGTGGTTCAATAATACTGGTTGCACAAACGTCTATCAAATTTCAACCGTTATCAAATTTAACAAATTTATCAAAAACAATTTAAATAAGTTTATCAAATAAACCGTCTATCAAATTTTATTAGGAGTTTGGAAAACTCTGGTTATGTGTTTGCGGCCTAATAATACTAGTTGCACAAACTTATATCAAATTTTAACCGTTATGAAATTTAACAATTTTATCATAAATTAATCTAGATAAGTTTATCGAATAAACCGTCTATCAAATTTTATTAGGAGTTTGGAAACCTCTGGTTATGTGTTTGTGGTTCAATAATACTGGTTGCACAAACGTCTATCAAATTTCAACCGTTATCAAATTTATCAAAAATTAATTTAAATAATTTTATCAAATAAACCGTCTATCAAATTTTATTAGGAGTTTGGAAAGCTCTTGTTATGTGTTTGTGGTTCAATAATACTGGTTGCACAAACGTCTATCAGATTTCATCCGTTATCAAATTTAACAAATTTATCATAAATTAATTTAAATAAGTTTATCAAATAAACCGTCTATCAAATTTTATTAGGAGTTCGGAAAGCTCTGGTTATGTGTTTGTGGTTCAATAATACTGGTTGCACAAACGTCTATCAAATTTTAACCGTTATCAAATTTGTCAAATTTATCATAAATTGATTTAAATAAGTTTATAAATAAGACTCCTCCGTTGTTATATATTTTCCATTTTGTTATATGGAGTTGAGTCTTGGACCCTGACTGAAACAACAACAAAGGAACTTGAAGCGTTTGAGATGTGGACCTATAGACGAATCCTGAAAATATCATGGATGGACAAAATTTCCAACAAAAGGGTTCTTCAACGACTCAATAAGAAGACGGAAATAATGTACACTGTCAAGAGACGAAAATTGGAGTATCTGGGACACATTATGAGGAATGGAACTAAATATCAGTTGTTGAAATGTGTACTACAGGGTAAAGTTCTTGGCAGGAGAGGTGTTGGTAGGAGACGAATTTCCTGGTTAAAGAACTTGAGAACATGGTTTGCAGTGTCCACCTCGGAGCTATAATAATTGCCAGAATGATTGCCATCATTCGGTAACGCATAGGCACCAGAAGAAGAAGGAATAAACCGTCTATCAAATTTTATTAGGAGTTTGGAAATCTCTGGTTATGTGTTTGTGGTTCAATAATACTGGTTGCACAAACGTCTATCAAATTTCAACCGTTATCAATTTGTCAAATTTATCATAAATTGATTTAAATAAGTTTATAAATAAGACTCCTCCGTTGTTATATATTTTCCATTTTGTTATATGGAGTTGAGTCTTGGACCCTGACTGAAACAACAACAAAGGAACTTGAAGCGTTTGAGATGTGGACCTATAGACGAATCCTGAAAATATCATGGATGGACAAAATTTCCAACAAAAGGGTTCTTCAACGACTCAATAAGAAGACGGAAATAATGTACACTGTCAAGAGACGAAAATTGGAGTATCTGGGACACATTATGAGGAATGGAACTAAATATCAGTTGTTGAAATGTGTACTACAGGGTAAAGTTCTTGGCAGGAGAGGTGTTGGTAGGAGACGAATTTCCTGGTTAAAGAACTTGAGAACATGGTTTGCAGTGTCCACCTCGGAGCTATAATAATTGCCAGAATGATTGCCATCATTCGGTAACGCATAGGCACCAGAAGAAGAAGGAATAAACCGTCTATCAAATTTTATTAGGAGTTTGGAAATCTCTGGTTATGTGTTTGTGGTTCAATAATACTGGTTGCACAAACGTCTATCAAATTTCAACCGTTATCAAATTTAAAAAAATTATCAAAAACTAATTTGAATAAGTTTATGAAATAAACCGTCTATCAAATTTCAACCGTTATTTCATAGGGCCCAACAGCACTTAATCCCAGTTGCTCAAAAGTCTATTACATTTCAACCATTATCCAATAGAAGTAATCTCTCGAGAAGATTCTGCTCATGCGCGGAATGTGAAAGTTATGGTAAGGGGTAGGAAAAGTTGAGGAAAGGCTGAAGTTCAATTTAAGGGAAGTGTTGTGGTTAGGTTGGGGGAAGGTTGAGTTTAGGCTAGGGGTTTGCTTTAGTTTTAGTTTTGGGTCTTTGCTTTTGGAAAGTTTCATGATTGTCAATTGAGAAGCTGAAGGAGAAGGAAAAGGAAAAGGAGAAGATGAGTAAATAAGAAACAGGTAAAGGAGAAACAGATGAAATAGAAGAAGAGAGGCAGGAGAGAGGGAATGAGGAGAAGAAGGAGAACAAGATGGAGAAGGAGAGAATGTTATGAAAATAGGACGAAGAAGAAAGAGGATAAGAAAATAGATTGAAACCTGATTGGAAATGTGGAGAGGATGAGGAAAAATGGAAATACGGGGTGAGGATGAAGAGGAAAAGGAAGTGGATAAGGAGGAGGAGGTGGAGCCAAAAGAGAAGGTTGGGGAGGAGGAGAAGGTAGTGGAGAGGGAGGTGATGCTGGGTAGAAAGGAGAAGGTAACGGATGAAAATGACATGGATAGAAGAATAAAAGGAGAAGAAGAAGAGGAAGAAGAAGAAGAAGAAGAGAAGAAGAAGAAGAAGAAGAAGAAGAAGAAGAAGAGGAAGAAGAAGAAGAAGAAGAAGAAGAAGAAGAAGAAGAAGAAGAAGAAGAAGAAGAGAAGAAGAAGAAGAAGAAGAAGATGAAGAAGGAGAAGAAGAAGGAGAAGAAGAAGAAGAAGAAGAAGAAGAAGAAGGAGAAGAAGACGAAGGAGAAGAAGAAGAAAATGAAGAGGGAGAGGATGATTATAAAGAAGAAGGAGAAAAAGGATAAGAGGAAGAAGAAGGAGAAAAAGGATAAGAGGAAGAAGAAGAAGAAGAAGAAGAAGAAGAGAAGAAGAAGAAGAAAAGAAGAAGAAGAAGAAGAAGAAGAAGAAGAAGAAGAAGAGAAGAAGATGAAGAAGGAGAGAAGAAGGAGAAGAAGAAGAAGAAGAAGAAGAAGAAGAAGGAGAAGAAGACGAAGGAGAAGAAGAAGAAGAAGAAGAGGAAGAAGAAGTATAAGAAGAAGAAGAAGAAGAAGAATAAGAAGAAGAAGAAGAGGAAGAAGAGAAGAAGAAAGAAGAAAGAAGAAGAAGAAGAAGAAGAGGAAGAAGAAGAAAAGAAGAAGAAGAAGAAGAAAAGAAGAAGAAAGAAGAAGAAGAAGAAGAAGAAGAAGACGAAGAGAAGAAGAAGAAAGAAGAAGAAGAAGAAAGAAGAAGAAGAAGGAGAAGAAGACGAAGGAGAAGAAGAAGAAAATGAAGAGGGAGAGGATGATTATAAAGAAGAAGGAGAAAAAGGATAAGAGGAAGAAGAGTATAAGAAGAAGAAGAAGAAGAAGAAGAAGAAGAAGAAGAAGAAGAAGAAGAAGAAGAAGAAGAAGAAGAAGAAGAAGAAGAAGAAGAAGAAGAAGAAGAAGAAGAAGAAGAAGAAGAAAAGAAGAAGAAGAAGAAGAAGAAGAAGAAGGAGAAGAAGAAGAAGAAGAAGAAGAAGGAGAAGAAGAAAAGGAAGAAGAAGAAGAAGAAAAAGAAGAAAAAGGAAAAGAAGAAAGAGAAGAAAAAGAAAATGATGAAGAAGGAGATGAAGAATAAGGGAGAGGGGGAGGAGGAGGAGGAGAAAAGAAGAAAAATATTAAGAAGAAAGTGTTAAAAAAGAAGAGAGAAGAAAAAGGATGAATATTGCAATGTTGAAAGTGTATAAAATTCAGAGCACCCAAATACGATTGGTGTGTAAACGAAAACTGAATCATTTAGTCAAGAAAACATGTAAAGAAGTCAAGAAGAGCTATAACAACACATTCGTCTGACATCACAACCAATAGGTCTACACAACTAGGCTGAGAGATTCACATCGATAATTCAAGCCATTTTTTCTGCCAGCGTTGCATAATCGATTTCATCAGCGCGTGTTTATTATGGCGTTCATTGACAGCGAACAATAAGCGACCAAATATCGCTCATTAATCATCCAGGAAGATAAGGATGGAGTGAGTAGAAAACAACGAAGGAGGAAGAGAGAGAATAAGACAAATGAGGAAGAGAGAGAAGATGACGACGAGGAAGAGCATGATGAGAGAGAAGATGACGAAGAAGGAAGAGAGAGACGATGACGAAGGAGGAGGAGGTGGATAAAGACGAAAGTGGAGTGATCTATTATGGCACTTACACACCTTCAAACATGTGTCAAACAAACGAATGTCGGTCACAGTCATATAAGAATATCGGCTCGTGTGTGGTGGACCTTGAGATATGATATTAGGAGATGCTAAATCGATCATCAATAATTTTGAGAACAGTATAGGAAGAACCTAACAACTTAGTAGTGTATCTATATATATAAAAGCGAAATGGCACTCACTGACTGACTGACTGACTCACTCACTCACTCACTCACTCGCATAACTAAAAATCTACCGGACGTTCAGTTGGCCCTTTAGAGGCGCACTAAGAAATATTTTGGCAATATATTAACTCTAAGGGTTGTTTTTAAGGGTTTAAAGTTCGTCTTTTAGCATGTATATTCTTCTTCTCCCAATCTCTTGAATATAATTGAAATTTCCATATCATATGCTACTATAGAACTATAATCTAGATAGAGTACCTCTTCGAAACAGTTGTTAACTGGCAACTAATAGTTTTGTCAGGTTGGCATTAAGTTGAGTTGACTTTGTTAGGTTGGCACCAAGTTGAAGATTTAAATGCATTTATCGCGGAAAAATTGATTGGGCACTGCTACTTCAATCCTGGGAATATTATATTACTAGCCGTCAGGCTCGCTTCGCTCGTCATATCCATTTAGCCAGACGTTTAGTCTGGACCCCCGACTGGATTGTCCTAACATGATAAAAATGCAGGCGAGCGAATCGAGCCTGCTAATCTCATTCTTGGACGATCCAGTCGGGGGTCCAGGGGGCGGAGCCCCCCTGGCTAGACGTATATGGCGAGCGAAGCGATGTGTATTAATAATTAAGAAATTCAGAAATTTCTTATAATGTGTTTCCTACATCTTTAGTGTTTTCTGTGTGGAGATTGATCTACTTTTTGTGTAGTTGATAAGTTGATATTGTGGTAATTATTCATATATATCTCATATGATGTGCTATTCGTTACATAATGGATGAGAGAAGAATGATTATCCCTATAATAAGGGGTATTGATTGATTGATTGATTGATTGATTGATTGATTGATTGATAGGGGTAGTTAGATGAATAGAATTAATAGATAAACAAAATGTTTATTTTCCAAACAACTGGAACTACTACATCAATATTACAGAAAATATTAGAAAGTTTACAATTACATACATACAATAGTTAGTTTCAGAAATTTATTATAATGTGTTTTCTACATGTTCAGTGTCTTCTGTGTGGAAATTGACCTACTTTTTGTGTAGTTGAGAAGTTAATATTGTGGTAATTATTCATATATTTAAATCTGTGGGTTTTGACAATTTCTTAGTATTTTTATTTAAAATGAAATTGACCTACTTTATTATGGCGTACCATGTTCTAGAGTAGGTTAGTATATTATGATAATATAGTTGATTAGTAATGTAGGTAATTCTTGTCACATAATATCTACCTAATGTGTTTGAATATTGCCTATCATCTGCAGATAACATTGTGAATAGTACAATTTTTTTTTTTTGTATTTTCTATAAGACCATCAATTTTATTATTATCAGCGTTCCTTATATTCCTCTGTTTGAAATCAAAGCTTTCTCTTCAATATTATTCACAGTTTGAAGCGATAAACAGATAGATAGAATAGGTATCGGATTGTCACCAGGCTAATAACTTCAATATTGTCTACTGTCATTGTGAATGAAGAGTAAAATGTAAAAATACTCTGATTAATGAAAACAATATGAATACTTGTAGTACCCTTTATTATGAAAAAACTTTAAGATATTATAACAAATAGTTTCGACCATAGCTCATGTCATTTTCAAGTTGAAATGACCAATATTCCCCAAACATAACTCAGGTTATTTTCAAGTTAAAATGGTCATTGAAATGACCAATACTGCCAACTATAACTCAGGTCATTTTCAAGTTGAAATGGTCATTGAAATGACCAATATTGTCAACTTGAAAATGACCTTATGAAGTTATGGTCGAAACTAGTCGTTGTAATATTTTAAAGTTTTTTTAATAATAAAGGGTACCACAAGTTTTCATATTGTTTCTATAAATTTGTATGAGAGTAGCCCATATAAGTGAACTGTTTTTGAAAATACTCTGATATTTTAGTAGAATCAACTTTGTTCGTTCACTTCAAGAACAGATTTGACGAAAATGTATGCGTGTGACCTTGATCATCATACAACTCAAAACCAAATATTATAGAATGAACAATAGTTTGAATAAGTCATTCAATAAGTGGATAATTGGTGGTTAATTGAAACATTCGAATTGAAGTTGATTATTTAATAAATGGAAGGAAGGTGAATGATCTACCATGTATCGGTCCTAACTCACTTACATTCTATACTAGCAGGTAACCCGTGCTCCGCAATGGTCTACTTAACAACTCGACAAACTGAAAACTTAACGTATAACGAATCATCTTTAAGGATTAAAAGTAGGCCTATGATAACTCTCGGTAAATCTAGAATCTATATGCGAAATTTCAAGTTAATCAGTTCAGTACTTCAGACGCGATGATGCGTCATTCGTGAATTTCCTATCCCGTACATGTATAAGCCAATTCTTCCCCCTATTTCAAATGATTATGGATAATACCATAAAGAAACGATAGCATAAGTAGATATCCCATGGTATATGGCGTTTATGTCGCAACTTTTACTGTTATCCCAAGCCGATAGTTCACGTAGTTCTTTCCTTTGCAGCTGTGTGACTGGTTGTCTCTCAAATTGTACCGTTCATACACTATCACCCCAACAAAACAGTAAAAATTGACAATAATCGACAGTAATCGGCTTGAGATAACAGTAAAAGTTGCGACATAAATTCCCTATACCATGGGATATCTACTTCGCTATTGTTTCTCTATGATAATACTCTCTGTTTCAAACCTTATTGACAATATGACTGATTGATTACCTTTCAAAAGGGTTGAATGATCTATCTTTAGTTCCGCAAATATTATCTACGGTTCACAAAACATAAATCCACAGTAACTGTACTTACTAAGTTATAACTAAGTTACTAAGTTCTATTATAACTTATAAATAATAACGTAAACAATGCACTCCTACTATATTCCCGACCTTTATAATCTACAGTAGCCTAACTGTACCTATCAAGTTATAACTAAGTTACCAAGTTCTGTTAAAACTTATAAATAATCACGTAAACAATGCACTCCAACTATATTCCCGACCTTTATAATCGACCTTGAATCAATCCAACAATTTACGCCAGTCATACTGACAACAATGTTTCAGAATTAATTTAGTTATTTAAAACTAGTAGTATCACATTCTCAACTATAATCCATCAACGTCACAGTTAGAATCATTAAAAAACTGACAGTATTTTTTATGGATAACATTGATGTTTCCCATTTAATCAATTATGACAGTCAGAATTGGGTTTTCTATAGTGAGATTCAGTAAAAACTGACAGGATTACTCATGAATAACATTGATGAATAACGTTGATTCATAGCTGACAATTTGAAGTGAATTTTGAAAAGAGTGATGAATTTTCTAAATTATTTTTCAATTGGCATTTCATTGCAGACTTCTACCCAATCATTGGAGAACAACCTTTGGGAAGACTCAATTTAAACTGACAGCATAGACCTTATGAGGGAGACCAATGCTATCCATTCAGCCTTTGCTGTAGTGAATCTCAAAATAACGGTTTCAAACGATCAAGTTTATTGTCACTGTCTACGATCTCTAATTAAAATAATAAATCAATTACTCGCTGGGTAGGTTAAGTTTAAACTGTCAGCCCTCCTCATGAGACGACAAATCAATCCTCATTTATCCAGTAATGACAGATGAAAGTGGATCTCACTTCACAGCCTTATAGAGTTGTTATAATAATATCTTGATTATATCAGAGTTTCAGATTGTAGTTGTACTTTTTCCTCCTAGTTTTATAACTACAGTTATAAGTTGTTGACAGCGTTGTCAGATTGCAGCCGAGCGTGAGATTCCAATTAATCAAGCAGTCTCAACGCACTGAGCGTCATGTCAATCTTGAAGCTGCATTTGATTGGCTGCTTGATTTGGTCGTTCAATTTACTCGGGCTGAGGAAATAAATAATATGTCGTTTGGTCACCTCCCAAGGTCGAATTTGTAACGGTATGTGGTAGTTATATGTAATGTTATATAGTTGAAGAATTAATTTTACTTGAAACGAGAGATAACTACTGACAAATTCTTGAGACAAATGCAAGTGAGACAGATTTAGTTTGCACGAATCCATCACAGCAGACAAATGTTTGAGAAATTCACTCGGGCTGAGAAAATATTTCGTTTGGTCACCTCTCAAGGTCAAATTTGTAACAGTACGTGATAGTTATAGTGATGTTATATAGTTGAGAAATTAATTTTACTTGAAACGAGAGATAACTACTGACAAATTCTTGAGACAAATGTAAGTACTCAATATAAGACAAATTCAGTTAGCACGAATTCATTACAGCAGACAAATTTTTGAGACAAATTCAAGTAGCATATAAGACGTATTCATTGAGTTGGGATTTGTAGGTTATTGTAAATTTACATAGTTCAGAATAATAATTACTAAAAAAAACATGTTTTTCAGGATTTTCTCAAAAACGGCTTAAACGATTTTCTTTAAATTCATACCATGGATAGCTATTTATAAGCCCTATCAACTGACATGAGTCTCATTTCCGGGAAAATTGCAGGAGTTCCGTAATATTCTTCAGAAAAATGGCGGATAATTACTAAAAAACGATGTTTTTCACGGTTTTCTCAAAAACGGCTCTAACGATTTTCTTCAAATTCATACCATGAATGGCTATTTATAAGCCCTATCAACTGACATGAATCTCATTTCTGGGAAAATAATTGCAGGAGCTCCGTAATATTCTTGAGAAAAATGGCGGATAATTACTAAAAAAACCATGATTTTCACGATTTTTCCAAAAATGACTTGACTGATTCATTTCAAATTCATACCCTGTATAGTTATTTATCAGCTCTATCAACTGACATGAGTCTTTTCCCTTGGAAACTAATGGTGTCCACCCCATCCTTGAGAAATGGACTTTGTAAAGATGTAAACTCCTTCTCGTGCATGAGGTAGGTAGGTAGAGCAGTTTATAAAAAGAACACATAGTCGAGATATTTCATCTGTAGAACAGCTGTTTTGATGACTTTTGAAAAAATCATCGAATTTCACAATTTACACAAAGGAAAAAGTACTCTGAAAACAATTATATACACACATATACAGTAGTCTGATCGTAGTTTCAAATATATTGCCGCCAATCGTCATTATATTATTCCCCTAAATTATTCTCGTTCAAGAATGAGGCTAACAGTTCAATGAGCAAGGAAAGTTGTGTGAGTGTACCACACCAGATTTTTGAGATTGATGTATTCGTATTAATGTATAATATAGATTGGTCTCACATTCAATTCATGCATTCTACTCTTCTATTTGACTATCCATGATGAACTGCATGTTAAATAATTCGCTTTGAATCTATTTTGACGACCCTACAGTCACATTTCTAAATAATAGTTATTAAAAACTAGTACTCACATGTGAAGCGCTTTTGGATTTGTTAAAATGGATGAGTGTTGAAAATAGATTTTAACAAATCCGAAAGCGCTCCATATTTGAGTACTAGTTTTTAATGACTATTATTTAGGAATAAGGTTTGAGAATAGTTCAATATAGAATCCTAAAAATAGTTCAAAACTAATCAAGCATTCTATCTTGCCATTCAATCTTCTATTATAGTTAACTTCTACGTTTCATTGCCGTATCAAGGAATACGATACATCAGTAAAATCACTTTTATACATCGGGTAACAAGAAAATACATGGACATTCAAATTCAAGATAACCTATTACTGTACACAAGATCTCAAATTAAATACCACTCACACCGATTTCATTTCCTGTGTAAGAGCAAGAATTTCCATCACATTAAATTGTCCCGCATTCTTGGGCGAACGCCGCAGATTTGTCAAATAGTCCAGGTTCAGGACTTTTTATAATCTTGCGCGCGCATTACATGAATATCTGCGACCCTGTTGACACGCTTATAATACTATAGTAGTAACTATATAATACTACTATGCGTTGACACGCATATAATACTATTATAGCACTTTGGCAAATGTTTAACGACCTGAATGTTTGGCGACCTGGAGGAAGATTTTTAGAAGACTTTCAGCGTTGTTGGAATGGGGAGCATTAATGTTTCTTATAGGGTATGCTGACAGAATAAGGTGAATTCCACTATATACATCGTAGCGGCGACGTATTTAGAATATAAAGTATGGAACGGAGTGCTTGGAGAGTTGGTGGAGTGTTGTTATAAAGTTGGTGGAACATTCTTATAAAGTTGATGTGAAAATGATAGAGGATCAGGAGAACCGGAAATACAATAAGATGTTGCTACTTTGGAAGTTGGGTGTAGTTGGAAGGAGATAAACGGTTTGGTGAGAGAGGAGGATGGGAGACAGTAGATGATGAACATTGTAATGGTGTCGAAGTGGGAAGAATTAGGGAGAGAATAGGGAAAAGAGAGGATGGTGGAGAAGAGGTAGTGGGAAATGAGATGAAGAACGTTGTGATGGTTTTATAGTGGGGAGAAAATAGAGAAAAAAGAGGAGAAAGGAGAGAAGAGGTAGTTGAAAATGAGAAAAAGGATGAGTATGAGAAGAGCAGAAGAAATTGTGGCAAGATAGGGAAAAAGAGAAGGAGAAGGAGGAGCGGGAAGTGGGAAATGAGGAGAAGAATGAGGAAAAGATGAGGAGGAAGAAAAAGAAGTAGATTGGCAGGAGAAGGTGGGCCGATAAGTTGAGAACAAGATATCAAAAATTAAAAAATGGAGTAGGAAATTGTTAATACATGGACTGATAAGGAAGAACAGAATACCAATGATCATTGAAGTATGATACAATGAGTTGGAAAAATGGTAAGGCATTTTCAAACAAAAAAGAGGAGAGAAGATAGCATTAAAATTTATCAAGATGATTAATGATTTGGTGTGGAAATTAATATGAACTGACCCTACATAATATTTGGGCAATTCAAGACAACATCAATATAAGAAGTTTTACTGACTATTGTACTGTTTGGTCTATCCAATGAATGAAAGAATGAAGGAAAAGAAGAAGGTGGATGAAAAAAAGAAGAAAAATAAGTAAGGAATTGGTCAAGGAAGAATAGAAACAATCAAAGCAGATTTGAAGAAGGAAAAGCAAAAAAAAGTGTGAGTAGATATTGACTAGAGATACTTGAAAAGAAACTAGGATTCCAGACAATAGAATCATTGAAGCGTTAGGTTGGAAGGGTACACAAGATAAATCATGACATGTGGGAATTGGAACAAAAGTGGAAAAATGAACAAAAAAAATGAAAATGGAAAATGGATTTATAAGAAAATGAAATGAAAATGGGAAGAGCTTATAGAGATCGCAATGAAACAGATTTGAGAAACAGCAAAAAATAGCTAGAAACATAAATAACAAACAATCTTAGATATAGGTAAGTTGGGAATTTCTCTCTACTAGAAATAAAGTTCCAAAAATATCATCCCAAACAAGTTCTACAGTGTTGTCGATGTCCCAGCCAACAGGTGGTTCCTGTGAACTCCTCCGGATGTGATACAGGGTAAATAATTGTTGTAGCCCGGGCTGTGTTGAAATTATGTCAGTGAGGTTGTAAAACTTTTCGACTGCGGTTGCCGTTAAACAATTTATGGCCGCTTTTATAACCGAGCCGAAATAACAAAACCAACATGTTCATGTTGGTATGTTGCTTCTGTGTGTGTCTTTTTCAACTCTGTAGTAGAGGATATCGTGATCTCTCTCTGCCTTGAGCTCAAAAAGAGGAAGAAGGTGAATAAGACAGAAAAAGAAAATGAAAAAGGCCGAGTAGAGATGAAGAAGAAGGAAAAGGAAGAAGACGGAGAAAAAGGAGAAGAAGACAGTGAGGATTGAGGAGGAAGAGAAGAAGAAAGAGAAGGAGGAGGAGGATGAGGAGGAGGAGGAGGAGTAGGAGGAGGAGGAGGTGGAGGATGAGGAGGAGGAGGATGAGGAGGAGTATGAGGAGGAGAAAGAGAAGGAGTAGGAGGAGGGGAGGAGAAGAAGAAGTAGAAGAAGAAGAAGAAGAAGAAGAAGAAGTAGAAGAAGAAGAAGAAGAAGGAGAAGAAGAAGAAGAAGAAGAAGAAGAAAGAAGAAGAAGAAGAGAAGAAGAAGAAGAAGAAGAAGAAGAAGAAGAAGAAGAAGAAGAAGAAGAAGAGTGTCGGTATACATACACGATTTCACACCGTTCACCATTTTACTGCACGATCATAATTTGTGTTGTCGGCATAATTTGTTCAAACACCTCGTAAGTTTTCATACTTTGTTCATTCTATCACATCATTCTCATCACTGTTTGTGCGGATATTTGTATTGAAATCAATTTGGCTTGTTGCATTCTGCACTGGAAGTTGATTTCAGAATGATTGTAGATGATATTCAGTGAATTCATTAAAGCTGGGTTTTCGTTTGTGCGTAAATGCCGTCGTCAACCACGACAGGGAGAGAATCTCACATTGGGTGGATTTCAATTTGTAAAATATTCAATAACCTAAAAGATTATGTTCAATTATGTTTTAATAGGGCAGGTTCAGTTTATACTTTTAAATGGCAATATGTTGATATTATTGTATAATTCTTTAATAACAAAGACAAATGATGAAAATTTATTTGATCATCTGTTTAAGCACACTTGAAATTTGAAAAATATGAGTGTCAACAATGCTTGCCGTCGTCGACTGCGGAAATACACGCATAAAGGAAAACTTACCTTTGGAGAAATGTGCCAGATACTCCCTTGAAACGGGTCATCATCATTTGAGTAGCTGAGCGCTAAATTCATGAATGAAAAGTAAATTCGTATGGCTTTTGTTGGTGGGGAAGGTCCCACCGCCTGAGAATATATAATTTAAGTCGTCAATGGGCCTTACAACTGTCATACTTCAGCCGGAACCGACAGTTTAACGTGCCCATCCGATAACTCGGGAGTGATCTGGTTAAAAAACTTTTGGTATTGAGAGGGTTTGGAACCCGGGATCTCTGTGCTGCTACGCAAGCACTCCATCCACTAGACCACGGATCACTCCATGAATAAATGGGTGAGATCTCAACTCAAATATTGAATTGTGAAATCTTGAAATGATCGAATCATCGAATAGCTCAATATAAGTAGATATATGTTTATTGATTAGTAAAAATGAGTTGAGTGAGCTTATGAAGATTTCTCAATGTCAATATTTTTGTCGTTGTTGATTTTGATGATGATAATGATGATGATCCTTTTGTCTTGTTGATCTCAATCTAGATCCACATCTAGATTTACATCCAGACACCTTCCCTTCCGTGTTCCAGAGCTGCAACACCTTATTTGCATGGTCCGTAGGAGGACAGAGCTGGCCGCTCCAACAAAGCCCCATAAAACTTGCCTCCTCATGAAACTATACCCACTCCAAACTGTCAGAATCCCTTAAAAATAACGTCAATACTCTCCATTCAATCGAAGCTGACAGTTGAAAGTGATCTCACCACAGCCGGGAAAGAAAATAAAAATGATTGTTGACCTCGATGCAGCAAAGAAAGTGCATCTCAGTGCATCTAGTGCACCCATGCAGTTTTCTTAGTGATCTAGAGTGACAGGTTAGTATAGCAAACATGCATTTCTAAGTTATCTCGGGACATGTTGTTACGTATGGTTGAGATAGGGAAAGCCGGGTGTTGTTTTATATAATGTAAAGTATAATAACTCCACACAACCTGTACAGTAATCATGCTGTTGGGTATGATAAGATTGGGGAAAGTAAACAATATAAGTTGTTTGTTTTCACGTTAGGTGTGAACATTATTTGTTGTAATATCTATGTAGTTTACTGGAGTTGTTTGGTGGTTCTAGTAGATTCAGAACATTCATTTATGGAGATTATCTATTGCAAAATATTTTCTAGTGTCATCTATTTTACACTACATAATACGAATGATACACACTAGGGTGAGAGTCACATAGACAACGCCTGATCAGTCTTTAGATAGAGCAGAAAGCTCTATCCTTTTCCATCTTCGCACAACGCACTGTTAAAAAATAGTTTGTAAGCTATAAAGGAATCTAATCAACTACCAGAATATTCCATCTCTATTACCAAAACCTATTATTCTGAGAATATAAATATTTTTCCTACAGTTACCTTGGAAAGTGACCATTCCTGCACTGATTACAGAATGCAAAGAATCACTTTTCCGCTCTAGTGCGCAAAGTATTACTTTGCGCACTCTTAATACTTTGCGTATTATCTTGCAGCAATCCCAATCAGCTGTTGACATTGTTGGCGTGTATTTTTAATGCGAGTTTGTTCTATTTTTTTTTCTGATTTTCAAATAAATAAAAATGAGAACTCGTTAAAATAATACATTTTGAATATTATTAATTATTCATTATTTCAAATAATATTTTTTCCATTCATAAATTGATTGGTTGAAAAATAATTTAGAAATTAAGATTTACTCAAAATTATTCAAATTTCCAAATTAATTGAATTTTTAATTTGAAGTAATTATCGATTATTAATTTTCAATTGGATTATCGAGTTTAAAATAAATTAAAGTTATTATTAATAACAAAATTATACAGATAAACATTTGATGGATTTCAGCCATCATTTTACCCATAATAAACCACTTCTCATATTCAATGGTAACTGTAGGAAAAATTTTAATGTGAAAAACGTGCGCAAAGTTCCTCTGCTGCACTCAAGAAACCATTCCGCCCTCGCCTACGGCTCGTGCGTAAACGTTTCTTTCGGTGCAGCAAACTGTCACTTTGCGCACTAGTTGCACAAATAACTATTATGGGTGGATATTTCTTGGTGGACAAACTTATTCGAGATGGAACTGATCATTACCAACAATGTCATGTACAGGCATAACTTGAATCACAAGAAGAAACTTGGCACCATTGCCATACTAACATTTCCACTGACACTCTAAAATGGATCTCACATTTGTATATTTATGTGTAATATTATTGACTAGGAGGTAACCCGTGCTTGGCAAGGGTCCAAATAACTCGAAAAAAACCTAGGCCCACTGAAATCTTGACGAATTTAAAATAGACCTATAACCATTCACGGATTATCAAGAATCTATATGCAGAATTCCAAGTTAATCGGTCCAGTAGTTCAAACGTGATGACACAACATTCGTGAATTTCCTATCCCGTACGTTCATAAGCTGATTAGAACGATTCTTTTCTTTATGATATTGAAGAGTATTAATTTCATGAGTTTAAGGAAATTTAAGTATTATATTACTGAAATTTCAGTAATTTAAGTATTTCATCATTCCATGATGTTGATTTTGATTCCTGCATGTTCGACAAAAGAGGGATCGTCAACCAAAGGAATCAATATAAATGATGTCATAACTCAAATGACACTTATAAGAATTTCTTAATTGAATATTGTCTGAGCGATAAGATAGTATCGCGTAAAAATAACTGCTTCCTGAATGATTGGAAAATTATTTCTTGTTTTGGTGAATTATATTGTCGAAGCAGGTACAACATGGTTGATTGGTTATATTTTACAAATATATTGGTTATATTAGTTTTACAAATAATGGTTATATTTCTGTTTATTTTATATTGGTAATACTTTAGTTTTGGGTGGAAATTTCATCAATTGTCGTCATTTGAAGACAATGACATGTGATTACTCAATATCCTTGTAAAGTTAGCTCTAATACCATTCATGGACACTGGACCTTCGATAGATAGTCAAAGATTTAACTTAGAATATGTTCGACATAGAATATACATGTAGACATAGATTCACTCTCCTTTTTTAGGGCTTTGGTTATTGAAACACAACTGAAAAATAACAAAAAGTTTCAACTCTACACTAGTTTATTGCATGAAACTAGTCCTATATTGAAATACATGAGGATGCCATTTTGATCATTTTTTTATTGCGCTTCAATTTGACATAGTAAAGCTGCGTTTACACCGGAATTAATGACACGAGTTATTAAAAAAAAGTTACTAGCTTGACTGAATCGTCAAAAATTACTCTTAACATCAGTTAATAAACATTTTTTTTAAAACTTTTGTTATAAATTTCTGTGTAAACCTAGCTTATATGTCAGAGAAGATATGCAGTTGCAATGGAAATACTGTATGTGGGTTGCGGCCTCCTGCACACACACTCACACACATACAAAGAAGTAAATGAGAAGATGATCTGGATTGAAAAAGGTGTAAATGAGAAGATGAACTAGTTAAAAAAGGTGCAGAGGTTGACCAATGTCCTTGTCTACTCGAATTTCACGTCGATATCGTTGCACACGGGTAACTTGATCGATATTTGCATGCTTGCAAAAAGTGTCTCACTATATCTGTATATTTCAATATATATAATATTTTCACAACGATATCGCTTGTATAACTGTGTTTATAATAAGAGTGATATTTTTATTACACCTGCTTACTCCATAACTGTTACTGTATACTGTCTACTGTAAACTGTATACCTTATACTGTATACTGTATACTGTATACTGTTAACTGTATACTGTATACTGTATACTGTATACCTTATACTGTATACTGTTACTGTATGGGTGTACTCTAACATTAATTTGCATGATTTTTATCATTTGTTATGATCAATGCATAATACATCATCATTCCATGAGTTGGGAATATTATGGATAATCCAATGTTGGTAAAAATTGAAGTGGCTACTATACTAACCCTCACTGAATGATGATTTTTTCCTCATTGATAATCTTCTTAAATACCTTCCATTATAGATAGGAACTGAAAATAGTAATACATATAAATTAATACTAATACTGAATAATACAAATTGTACTAGAGATCAAAATGATAATAGAGAAAATTATATTATTCTATTCGCTTCTATGGAGTTGAATCTCATTGATATTGAGTTGAGGTATCAATACTCTCGAAAACTTTTGAATATTTCCATAGCTATTCAAAAATTATCGATTTTTCATTAATTATGCGATTTTTCATATATCAAATTTAACATTCATATACCCAGATGAAGCCGAAAAAGTCACTCTGTGAGTGTTTTTTTTATAAAACCTATTAAAAACCTTTAATCTTTAACGATAATGAATATTTTTTCTTGAATCAATCATTATTCCAGTATCTCAATATGTAGGCTATTTCAATGTTCAATGGGTGATATATCATAAATACATTCATGTAATGAAAAATTCAAAAACTTCATGATTAAAAAACTGCAACATAGCAGATAATAATTATGATGATCAAAGATAGTAGTTCGTATTTGAGAAATAACACAATTCCGCCCTCTCTCCTTAAAATTTATATCAATTGCTCCAAAGAAAACAACAGTTTATTCATCTATGGCTGCACATAACAATCTACCATAACTTTTGCAACTTGCAGTAGAATGCCATCAGATGCAAAACAATGCTATGACTGCAGGCTATGAATGCTGGAGAGAACTGCACTGAAGATACGCATCTTGGTAAACCGACGGTTAACCACAATAAACGGTTTAATGTAAACGTGGTTTCATGTAAACGCAACGGCAGTCTATCATTTGATAAAAGTTTTGCGAAAGAGCAGCTGACGATTCACCACATACCGACAGTATTGGTTGTATGGAGAGCATTGATGCTGTTTATGGAGGATTCTGACAGTTTGAAACGAATCTGAACATAAAGTGAATATGATACGATGTCAGCATTGACTGAACGGGGATCATTGATGCTGTTTATGGGGGATTCTGACAGTTTGGAGTGAATTTGATAGGATAGGTATGCACCATTTGCATAATTCGAGTGTACATTCCACGCTGCATTCAATGAATGCGCATTGCTCTAAACTTTTACGAGGCTCTGCATGAAATTCTATTGATGTTGCGTGACGAATGCGTTGCGGAGACAGAGAGAAAAGATGGAAGGGAGTTGAAGTGAGAGAAAGGATGAGAATACGAGAGTGTGGAGTGAGTGTGTGATTGATTGATTGATTGAGTACTTTATTTATGTAGATTACAATATATACTGGCTTATACACTTATATACAATAGCTTACAATACAGCAAAATTATAGATGAATTTACATTATATAGACTAAGAAAATAATTATTGAACTGAGAGAGAGAGAAGGTAGCGGGAGAGGGAGGAAGATTGTGTTGATTGATTGGGGAATAGAATAGAATAACTGCCTTTATTTTTGACACAGCAGGGAGAAGTTAGGGCGCAGTCGGCCCTCTCTTACACTTAACCCTCAAGGAATTGGTTGAAGGGGGTGAGGATATCGGAAATAAGGATGTGGAATGGAAAAATAAAGAGGAGCCAGGATAACTAGAGTGAGAAGAGGTGAAAAGGTTACGTGAAGTAAGAGTGAGGTGACAAAAATATCATAATACTATTAAAAAGAGAGAAAAAGAAGTTATTCCGATTGAAAATTGATAAGGAAGAGAAGCATGTAGGGAAAGTTGGAGGAGACGGAAGACGAAAATGATTGGAAAACTTTTACGGAATAAACTTGGAAAAGGGAAATGAAAGAATAACAGAGATTGTTCTCTTTTCTCTGTTATCATAATACTATTAAAAAGAGAGAAAAAGAACTTATTCCGATTGAAAATGAATAAGGAAGACAAGCATGTAGGGAAAGTTGGAGGAGACGGAAGACGAAAATGATTGGAAAACTTTGACGGAATAGACTTGGAAAAGGGAAATGATAGAATAACAAAAATTGTTCTCGTTTCTCTGTTAGCAATGGATAGTGATAGAGGAGGAGGAAGGAACAAGCGAAAAACTGAAGGAAGAATCAACCGAAGAGTACAGAATAGACTGATAAATCAATGATCAATGATAGAATAAGAAGAAAATTGTACTAATTCAAGAGAAAGAGGAAGAAGTAGAGAAAAATATATGGAAAAAAGAAGAACGGAGATACAACGGAGAAAGATAGAATAAGAAGAAAATAGAACTATTTCAAGAAAAAGAAGAAGAAGTGGATAAAGATACATGGAAAAAAGAAGAACGGAGAATAAAAACTAGATGTGGAATAACAAGATCAATGATCAATGATAGAATAAGAAGAAAATAGAACTAATTCAAGTAAAAAAGAAAGAAGTGGAAAAAGATAAATGGAGAAAAGAAGAACGGATATACAACGGAGAATGAAAACTAGATGGGAATAACAAGAAGGGTACGATGAATAAATAGAAGAGAAATATAAGAAGAAGAAGAAGAAGAAGAAGAAGAAGAAGAAGAAGAAGAAGAAAAGAAGAAAAAGAAGAAAAAGAAAAAGAGGGAGAAGAAGGAGGAGGAGGAGGAGGAGGAGGAGAAGAAGAAGAAGAAGAAGAAGAAGAAGAAGAAGAAGAAGAAGAAACGATCATCATCGGGTGTGGCCCGAATCCTTCAACATTGAAATCACCTTCAATACGAGACATCAACATAAACACAAACCCGCAGGGTCATCCTTCTATCATAAATGTATGCAGTTTGCAAAAGGTAAACTGAACTAGAATCCCGACTATTTACAGATTCGTTCCATTATCCAACCGACTGCTATCTCTTTCCAATAACCGCTTTTCTCCTCTATTATCGTCATCATCTTTTCCAACATTACATTCCAGATTCCATCTTCCAATCCTTAAATATCTTCACCTTTCGATATAATTTGCGATGCGCGTTAATCGCCTACCGTATTTGTCTTAGCAGCTGCTCAAATATTCAAATGTTGACTGTTTCGAATTGACCAATGGCATGTGCTCAACGCACTGCGCATGCGCGGTCAGCAGGAATTCGATTATCAACAGTTTGTTGGCTCGCGCACTTTGATATTATTAAAATATCAACAACATTAAGATGCAAGCCTATAATATACTCATGCTCTATAATCAGTGGTATTCCGTTTTATGATATGAGTTTATTCAAGTTTGAGATGATGCGTGAAATATTAATGAAGTTTTGCAAACGATTTAAAGTGTATGAAGTATATAAGATGTCAATAATATTGGATACTAGCCGTCAGGCTCGCTTCGCTCGCCGTATCCGTCTAGCAAGGGGGCTCCGCCCCCTGGACCCCCGCAAAAAATAAGGTCAGCGGGCTCGCTTCGCTCGCCATATCAGGCGATATAATATTCCCAGGAATAGCTCTGATTGAAGTAGCAGTGCCCAATCAATTTTTCCGCGATAAATGCATTTCAATCTTAAACTTGGTGCCAACCTAACAAAGTCAACTCAACTTAATGCCAACCTGACAAAATTATTAATTTAGTTACCAGTTAACAACTGTTTCGAAGAGGTACTCTCTCTAGATTATAGTTCTATAGTAACATATGGTATGGACATTTTTCAATTATTATTAAGAGATTGGAATACATGCTAGAAGACGAACTTTAAACCCTTAAAAACCCTCTCAGAGTTAAAAAAATTGCCAAAAGATTTCTTAGTGCGCCTCTAAAGGGCCAACTGAAGATACCTACCAAATTTGAACGTTTTTGGTCTGGTGGATTTTTAGTTCTGCGAGTGAGTGAGTGAGTGAGTGAGTCAGTCAGTCAGTCAGTGAGGGAGTGCCATTTCGCTTTTATATATATAGATAGTAGGCTACTGAATGATAATATATCAGTTGATTTCAAACATGAGTTTTTATAAAAATTCATTGAATTTGTAGAGGAAATGACAGTGGATTTGAACATTATATTTTATGAAAATCAACTATATTTATGATATTGATATTTTATGAGAATTAACATTTTATAAACATTTTTGGAGAGAAATAGAACAGGCACAGCCCAGTTATTCCCCCAATGTCATTATTGTATTATGATTATAGTGTTTTATACAATAAATGAATAAAATAAATAAAATGAATAAAATAAATAACTATATTTTAGTAATGTGAATAAGACCCTATGGAGTAGACAAGACCCTCAGTGAATCACGTATCAACTTCATGATAATTTCGCAACACATCTACATATTCGAATTGTTTTTGATAGTATCTTTCACTTTTAATGTGTTTGCTTCTGGGTGGTTGTGAGAGCCTACCTTTAGGGCAATAATTATTCTGAAAGGAAGAAGAAAAATGATTGCTTGTCGGTGGTCCGGAACCTACCTAAACTTGTAAGTCTACTCATCTGTGTGTGTAGCTAGCCTTAGTGTTTACAAGTTTGTGTTCCCTCAATGGCTCCAAATTTTCTTAGATAACTCAATATTATTCGTTACGAGTGATAATTGAGTGAAATATATCTGATCAGTTTATTAATTAAAGCCATCTAAATTCAAAATTGATAGATTTCTTGCTTTTTTTGGACTAAAAATTTATAAAAATTGTACACGTGAAATTCTAGCCTTATCTTGGACTTTGTCATCACCTATAAATTTGGAAGAAAAATAGTACAAACACTACCTTATTATTTTATCTACCAATGTTATTAAATCAGTCTCATTTGCATTGTAAATTGTAATCAAATCAATCAAATCAAATCCATTTATTGCCAACGACAACTATAAAACAAGTGTAGGCCACATCATAAAAATCACAATCATTGTTATACATGTACATAATATCACAAATATCATCACTATTTATAAATTATCCATATTAAAGCTTAAATATTCATTCAGATTGTAGAAGCAGTTTCTAATTAGAAAATCTTGAATTCTTAGTTTAAAATCTTTCACAGCCAAGTCTCTAATGTTTAATGATAATTGGTTAAAGAATAAAATAGCACACACCTTAAAACTCACATGACTGGATTTGTACCTACAATACTCATTTCTCAGGTTCAATCTACTTCTAAATCTGGCTAATCACTTACGTACAAGACTTGAGCTCATGTGGGCATTATCCTCAGCATAAACCTAATTCTATTATTTGTAGTCTTCTCTATATAAATTCTGGTTTTTGAAAAACCTTGATCTTCCTCTCGAAAAAACTTCTTCATTCATGGATTATGTTCGTACCGACCAAGTCATAAAAATAGCTGCAGAACATCAGACGTGATGTAATGAAACCATAGAAATAAGTCACATAGAGCACATAAAAATTCTCGGTTAATTTTCGAGCAGTAACTTGGAGCGGCAAAGCATGTGCGCCATCTTAATTGCTCAAAGTTAATCAAAGTTGGAGGATGAAAATCGCCGAAGCAAATTCTTGCACGTGATTTGTGAACTGAATGAGATCAGTGAGAAGGATATTGAAGAAGAAGAAAGAGGAATCAAGGAAGGTTTGAGAAGAATTTTATTAATAGAAGGAGATCAATTGAATGAGAAGGATCATAAGATGATGACAAAGATGGGAAATTATAGAAAGAAAGAGGAATTAAGGAAGGTTGGAGAATACTACCACGAAATAAGGAAACCAGAGAACTCTAACGGCTAGGTTCTCATGATTCTCCACTCCGTGTGTTCTCTACTCCGTGTTCTACTCTATTCTCAGTGTTCTCTACTCCGTGATAATACCAATAAATAAAAGAAGATCGAATAAGGAAGAACTGGGATGATGACAAAGATGGAAAACGATAGAGAAGTGTCGCTTGATAGAGTAGGAGGGGATAAAATACTGGACAAGAAAATATTCGGAAATTGGAATATGTGAGAGAAGAGTGATAACTAAGAGAATACCGATGGAAGAAATGATGGAGGAAGATGATTAAAGGAGAAAACTTGAAGGTTTTCAAATCAAATTCATTTATTGCCAAAAAGAAAACAAATTGCAATGAGGTTCATAGGATCATAGATTGATTAGAAGAAGAATTGATGAAGGGAATCGGCAAAGATAGAGTAGTCTTTGCCGATTCCGTTCATCAATTCTTCTTCTAATCAATCTATGATCCTATGAACCTCCATTGCAAACCATTGCAATTTGTTTTCTTTTTGGCAATGAATGAATTTGATTTGATTTGAAAAACCTTCAAGTTTTCCCCTTTCAATATCTCTCTTTATTATTCCTTCCATCAGTATCCTCAGTATTCTCTCACTCTTTTCTCAAATGTTCCAATTTCTTGTTCAGTAATTTATTCCCTCCCTCTCTATTAATCGACACTTCTCAATCATTTCCCATGGATTTTTGATATTGGAAGGACAGAAGTATGAGGTGAAAAGTACAAGATTGATGGCAGAAGTCGGAATAAAGAAAATATGCAAAAATAAAATTTGTAACGAGGAGAAATAGAATAAGAAACTTTGAACATGTCATAGGTTTGTAGCTTACTGGGGGAGGATCCCACATTGTTGAAAGAAGAAATCAAATAAGCAGTGAAGATTCGGGAATGTGGAATGGGAATAAAAAATGGCAAGAAAATCGAAGACCTATTGGAGGTATATGGGAGACACAGAAAGATAAATGATTTTAAAGATTAAAGGTTCAAGTTTGAAAATTATTCAAGTAGTGAAGATTCTGAAGATTCGTTCTAATTGGTATTAATTTCGCTTGCTAATTGGATGAGGATTAGGAGGTTGATAAGGATGAGGAGGAGGAGAATACGAAGTAAGAGGAGGATGACGAGGAGAAGGAGAAAGAGGAGGAGGAGGAGAATGAGAAAGAGGAGGAGGAAAAGAATGAGGAGGAGCAGTAAACGGCCTTGATAAGGTATGCGGGCGGTTGCCAATACAAAAAAATATGATTGAAAATCGTGAATGAGGAAAATACGAAGAATTGATAATGTTGGGACATTAAGAGGAATCACATCAGGAGAATAAGGGTGAATATAACAGATATAAGGGTAAAGGTAATGATATCATTTCGAACGAATGAAGAATTTCAGTCACCCTCCTAACAAAAGCACATAGTTTCATGATAACTGAAAAGTCAACAGCTCCAAGTCTCGCGATATTTGAGTAAGAAAGGATGGAAATCAACGAGTTGGAATTATTTCGGAATTAATTACATTCGGTTTAGGCGCGTAAATGTCTGCACTCTGAAGGTGTCCGTCACTCAAACAAGTTTGGGATGGGTTGCTATTTTCGGAGCTACTCTTCTTCTTCTTCTTCTTCTTCTTCTTCTTCTTCTTCTTCCACTTCTTGATATTTTCCTTCTTCTTGCTCATTCTCCTCTTATTTTTCTTCTTGTTTTATTGTAATTGCTCGAGATAAAAGCGAGCGCCATCATTATAAATCGGTCAATGTTGCTCGACTAACGAAAAAACAAAGACTGATGCAAGACACTGGACACTGGTCATCATCAAGAGACGAGCTGAAGTGAGACAGAG
The DNA here is from genome assembly GCF_014356525.2 of Nilaparvata lugens. Lineage (NCBI taxonomy): Eukaryota > Metazoa > Arthropoda > Insecta > Hemiptera > Delphacidae > Nilaparvata > Nilaparvata lugens. The sequence continues at coordinate 10,500,256 of NC_052504.1, forward strand.
AGTGTGGAAGGGAGAGAGGAGATAAGTAGGAGGCGGTGATGGGGATGAGAAACACGAAATAAGAGAGAAGATAGTAAGACCAAGTAGGATAAGAAGTATCAACTTGATTTTAAGTTATAAGTCCAGGTTCAAGTTCTTAATTACCAATTAATTATCAATTAAAATTAATAAAATTAATTATCAATTTTCAGTCTGATTTTGAAATTTTATCCTACTCAATTGGATAAAGGAATCTGGAATATGGAAAAACAGAAGGGAAAGTAATAACCAGAATGAGAAGCTGAAGCAAAATTAGAGACAGAGTGAAATTGGACGTCAAGAAAGGGAAGGATGAAATAAGTTAATAAAAGTGTTGATGATGTTCGAGAGGAGAAGGAGGAGGGAAAGAATGAAAAAGCAGGAGAAATAAGGAGAAAATGATCAGAACAAGGAGTAGGAGAAGCTGGTGGGGAGAAAAATAAGCATGAAGAGGAAGGTAAGGAGTTGGAAAAAGTAGATCATTCCAAATGGAATAATAAGAGTGTATGGAGTCATAATACTATAAGAAAAAGAGAAGAAGAAGAAGAGAAGAAGAAGAAGAAGACAAAGATGAAGATGAAGAAGAAGAAGAAGAGAAGAAGAAGAAGATGAAGAAGAAGAAGAAGAAGAAGAAGAAGACAAAGATGAAGATGAAGAAGAAGAGAAGAAGAAGAAGACAAAGATGAAGATGAAGAAGAAGAAGAAGAAGAAGAAGAAGAAGATGAAGAAGAAGAAGAAGACAAAGATGAAGATGAAGAAGAAGAAGAAGAAGAACTGGAAGAAGAAGAAGAAGAAGAAGAAGACAAAGATGAAGAAAAAGAAGAAGAAGAAGACAAAGATGAAGATGAAGAAGAAGAGAAGAAGAAGAAGAAGACAAAGATGAAGATGAAGAAGAAGAAGAAGAAGAAGATGAAGAAGAAGAAGAAGAAGACAAAGATGAAGATGAAGAAGAAGAAGAAGAAGAAGAAGAAGAGAAGAAGAAGATGAAGAAGAAGAGTAAGAAGAAGAAGAAGAAGAACTGGAAGAAGAAGAAAGAGAAGGAGAAGAAGAAAAAGAGTGTGAATACCATCGACCCAGATCATGAAGATGCACAAAGGCTAACCACTGATGATGATGATGCGACCAAAACTGGACCAACCTTGGCCAATGTGGACCACTCTCGCTAGACCGGACAGCAGCCCAGCAGCCCAGCAGCCGACCACCGCCAACGCCCACAACCCTCATTAAACCGGACGCCTCCACTAACCTGTCCATCATCCAATTACTCCGGCATCGACATCACATGCGTCATTCGACATGTTAAGGTTGACAAGAATAGAAAAATAACTCCCCCAAATCAATCCCTCCAATTATTATAACATTCTCCCAATCTATATATATAAAAGCGAAATGGCACTCACTCACTGACTGACTGATCACTCACTCACTCACTCACTCACTTGCAGAACTAAAAATCTACAATACCAAAAACGTTCAAATTTGGAAGGTATGTTCAGTTGGCCCTTTAGAGGCGCACTAAGAAATCTTTTGGCAATATTTTAACTCTAAGGGTGGTTTTTAAGGGTTCCAAGTTCGTCTTTTAGCATGTATATCCTTCTTATTCTCTTAATTATAATTGAAAAATGTCCATACCATATGTTGATATAGAACTATAATCTAGAGAGAGTACCTCTTCGAAACAGTTGTTAACTGGTAACTAAATTATTAATTTTTGTCAGTTTGGCATTAAGTTGAGTTGACTTTGTTAGGTTGGCACCAAGTTAAAGATTGAAATGCATTTATCGCGGAAAAATTGATTGAACACTGTTACTTTAATCAGAGCTATTCTTGGGAATATTATATTACTAGCCGTCAGGCTCGCTTCGCTCGCCATATCCGTTTAGCCAGACGATTAATCTGGACCCCCGACTTGATCGTCCTAACATATGATAAAAATGCTTCGCTCGCCTGCTGATCTCATTCTTGGACGATCCAGTCGGGGGTGCAGGGGGCGGAGCCCCCTGGCTAGACGGCGAGCGAAGCGAGCATGACGGCTGGTGAGTTGAAGAAAACAATATAAAAATCTTGTAGTACCGTTTATTTTTAAAAACTTAAAAATAGTTCAACGACTAGTTTCGACCCTATTTGGGTCATAAACATTTTAAGTTAAAATGTTTCTATGAAATCTCCCAATGAGGTATGATGTGTTTATTACAACTACCGTTGAAATATATTGACATTAGCATATAATGGTTTCAAAAAATACGGTTTTATTGTCATTTCTTCCGTCAGATGACGTCATCTAATAACAAAAATGCCAATAAAACAAATCGGACAACTACCCGATATCGTTATTCTGTGAAAAGGATAAATTTGATGATGTATGTGCAAGAGCGCAAGAGAGGCTAGGATGTGAAGAATAACAACGGGACAAAAATATTTATAATCAAAGATGAGGAAGAAGTACCGAAACCTAAACACTTGAACAAGTAGAGAAGGTGCAAGATTATGTAAACATATATTTTTAATCGGAAAAATGATGTATGAATATGAGTTGAAAAAGACTAGAAAAGGGTTAGAATATGGGTAGTAGATGAATAGTATTCAATGAGAGCAGAATATTTCCCTGTTCTATGGGATCCAGAACAATGAGTATTATAATGTAACATGTTAATCTGAATGTTGGCTGATAATCAGCCAATCGGATTTTGCCAAATGGGCATATGTTGCAATTACGCATCAGCTCTAGATTCGTGAAGAGTTTTGATAATGCAGAAGAGGAGAAGAAAAAAACAGTACGAAAGGAAGAAGAAGAAGAAGAGAGGCGTTGGCTAGGCGCCTCGAATTCGACCCCTGGAGAAGTATTATCGGCAGACCTGCAGTTGGCAAGAGTCGTGGTCCTAGTGGCCTTGAGGGGCACGCTCCTTATAAAATTAATCTGCTTCATCTTCTTCTTCTTCTTCTTCTTCTTCTTCTTCTTCTTCTTCTTCTCTTCTTCTTCTTCTTCTTCTTCTTCTTCTTCTTCTCCCTCTTTTTCTTCTTCTTCTTCTTCCTCTTCTTCTTCTTCTATCCTTCTTCTTTTCCTTCTTCTCCCTCTTCTTCTCCTTATCATCCCTTCAGTTGTTGTTGATCAAAACTGTGTCCACTTCTTCTTAATTTTCTCTTCTTTTTGTCTCCTCCCACAAATTTTCACTCCTCTTATGCGTCGTATCTCTTCTCTCCTTCTCTTTTTTCACTGCTTTTCTCTATAAATTTTATTCGCCATACTGCTTTCGAATATCCAGCAAGTAGATTCTAATACTTCGAAGAATCAACACCTGAAAAAGGTCATATCACTGATAGCAGATTATTTTGGATTCCTTTGAAACTACTTACTAATACCATAGAGAAACAGTAGCGTAAGTAGATATCCCATGGTATGGGGAATTTATGTCGCAACTTTTACTGTTATCTCAAGCCAATTACTGTCGATTATTGTCAATTTCTACTGTTTTGTTGGGGTGAGAGTGTGGGAATGGCACAATTTGAGAGACTACAAGCGTCACACAGCTGCATAGGAAAGAACTACGTGAACTATCGGCTTGGGATAACAGTAAAAGTTGCGACATAAACGCCCTATACCCATGGGATATCTACTTACACTATTGTTTCTCTATGCTAATACTCTTTCTCACTACTCTTCAATTGTCAAAATTGAGTATGACTCTCTTATACTAGTTACTTATAACTAGTTACTTATTAGGAAATCGAGTTGGACTTATTATTCGACTATACGATATTTTACGTACATGATAATGGTAGTAGTAGCAAGATGATAAAGTAGCACTAGTAACTCGATGATAAATTAATAATCCCAAGTAATATTAGTGGTATTTCTATAAGTAGCCTATAGTGAGGTCCACATTATAATGGCAGTGTAAGATTCACAATACTGTTGCTGTCCTTTTCTATCATAAAAAAAACAGATAGCACTATCTCTCTCTCGCTTTGCAATATTGTCTATTCGCCAGAATATTTTATATTTACTTTTGACAGTGATTGTACAAAACTGAACAAACCATATTCTCAGCCGCCATTTTTTTTCTTCATTCTATCAAAATTTTTGAGTACACAAGTGGTATAATTGATTTAAAATGTATTTTTGAAACAATGAGATAATTTTTAAACATTACATTATGAGGAACACAAATTAAAATACCTGAAATAACATTTTAAAGGTTGATAACTAACCATCCTAGACTTCATCCATACTTAAGTTAGCCTACCCGTATAGGTTAGACCTACTCGTACCGGTATAAATGATATTGAAAAGTTATTTCAGAATTAATAAATTAAAATTACTTATTTCTAAATAGGATTCCTATTTTTCTATTATTTTTAAAGGGAATTGAAATAGAATACCTACTAAATAACTCAATTTTTGTTGTTTTGAAATTCAGATTGTTGTATCACAGCTTTTTAAATTAGCCGCCATTTCAGGTTTGTATAGAAATAAAAATCTGATCTCAGTTATGATAGGAAATTTTCGAATCAAATTATGAAAAAATATATTTTTTTGATAAATTTGACATTAAATTGATTATTTTATCAAGGAAATGATAATTATTATTAGATCAAATTTAATGGGATGAATTGAGTAACCGCTGTGTACAGTCAGTGGCAAAATAGAGAGACTTGGCAACGTTTTTCTCCTATCTTTCTTCACTGCCATTATAACGTGGACCTCACTATAGTATTATAACTCAATTCTCAATAATCCCAATCCTTCTTCATCGATGGTTATTACAAAATACCAACCTCCAAGTAACATAAAAAATAATACGAAGATGAATCACCAGCCATCTAGGTTAATACATCTGACGCATTTCAGGAATTTTTCTGTCCCTGACTACAAATCCAAATGTAATCCATTGTTCGGCGACCAGTGTAAATGTCACTAGTATTTCCATTTCGGGATTATATGCTAAATAATTGGAGTAGTTATTACCATTTTAATTGAAAAGATGGGCAGTGTGAATTCTTTGCTGTAATCCGGTTTTGACAGAATGTTTTTCATTGATAAGCATATTTATGCGAGCCAGCTCTGTCATGTTTAACATGTGGATGTGGAGGTCAGCTGCTCTGAATTTATATCGGGCGAGGTCGGAGAAGTTTTATTTTTCGGTAGAAAATTCCGAAGAAGGATGATGAAGAAGAAGAATAGCAAGCGCCTCTCCTAGGAATGCCATAAATCTTCTCAATCACTCTCTCCCTCTCTTTCTTTCTCTCCCTCTCTCATTCTCTCATTTTCTCTCTCTGTCCCACTAAATTCGTCATTCTCTCTCTTAATGTATCTCTCTCTTATTTTCTCTTTGTGTCCCACACATTCGTCATTCTCTCTCTTTCTCTATCTTAGTCTATTTATCCCATTTTCTCTCTCTGTTCCACCACATTCATCATTCTCTTTTACGTGTGGTCCGACACACACCCAGTTGCCGACTTTGTGGTGGACTCTCGCCATGTGGTGGTCCCCGAATGTGATCAATCTTTAGTGAAAATATTTGGAAATGTTCACTGTCACAATGCTGCTAACAAAATATCTCTTGGATCTTCCAAGTGCTTTTGATATCTAAATTTTCGATGACCTGAATTGGAAATCAACAACGCAGTAACTTATTCATGAACAAGTCGTTGAAATAGTGTTGCTTCCACATTAAAATGATGCGAATGATATCCTATTATATTAAACAAGCAATTTCTGTATTTTTATATCTAGTTATTTATATCTATATCTGGTTATTAAATATTTATATCTGGTTACTGACCGAGCGAAGTGAGGTCTAAGATTCAAGTAGAAAGTTTGGCATTTCTCTTAATGTTTAAATGTTTGAATGTTTACATGTTTATATGTTGCGCATTTACGGCGAAACGCGGTAATAGATTTTCATGAAATTTGACAGGTATGTTCCTTTTTTAATTGCGCGTCGACGTATATACAAGGTTTTTGGAAATTTTGCATTTCAAGGATAATATGAGAGGAAAAAGGTGCCTCCTTCATACGCCAATATTAGAGTAAAAATCAGGGGCCTGTTTCATAAAAGTTACAAGTCCTGTAATACAGGAGAATCACCATTCCAATTACATGTTCAATATAGCCGATAAAATCAGCTGTTCCTGTATTACAGGGCTTCTAAATTTCTATGAAACAGGCCCCTGACTATAAAATTATTCATCATAAATCAGCTGACAAGTGATTACACAGATGTGTGGAGAAGCCAGTCTATTGCTGTATTTCCATAAGGTCTATAGTTTCAATCAGGTACTTGTGGATGAGAATACTGCGTGAGGTCTACCGTTCACAGAACTACTAAAGTTTGTGTAAAACAAGTTGAGACTTGGCCCTCCATCCGAAGAAATTACAGGTTTGCTAAATCGTGTAAAATTGCAACTTTCTCAAATTTCCAATTGAACGCCAGAATTAATTGGATGTAGAATATCATCCCCGATATCCTAGTTTATGTTCAACGGATCTCGAAAACGGCTCTAACGATTTTCACGAAATTTGGAACATAATAGGTTTATGATAAAAAAATCAATTGCACTAGGTCTCATCCCTGGGAAAACTCGCTAAAGGACATGAAAAGGATAATTCATCCTCAGAAAAACAGATGTTAATTTCGTCGTCTGTCGATAACAGAAGATGTGTGTGCCTGTGTGGGAGATCAGCTGTGTAATCAATTAGCTTATCTCGCGAGAAATCTAGAAATTTTAATTGACTCGATCAAAACAATCTGATTTGTTGTCATGAGATGGTCACATTATATTTAAAGTTAATCATTATTTTACAGTTCTTAGTGATTAGTGGGTGTTATTTTGTTATTCAATTTGGTATGTGAACAATCTAAATTAGAACTTTTATGTTTTCAAATATTTGGACTGAAAATTTGACCTGGATTCAAGTGTATGGAACGTAACCTACTTTTTGGAATATATTATTATAGTGTATAAATGAAAATTCGGAGAAAAAACAGTTTTGGGCTGTGCCTGTTAGTCATACCCCAATCATTTTAAAGAATTGAGCTCTGTTTATCAATAAATAAATAACGAGCGAAACTCGGTGCCCCGATATTTGATTTGAAATGATTGAATTTCATTTGTTTAAACTGATTTCTGTCTGAAACTGCTTTCACCGAAAATTAGTATTCAACACATATCTCCCTTGGTTTATAAATTTGACAACTTCATTTAAATCAACGTTGACTCATTCATACAATAACATTGATCTACTTTTAAATAAAAAGACCAAGAAACTGTCAATTGTCATTCATTTACATTATGTTACTGATTTTCACTATTTGATATTCGCCAGCCTATATTGATGTCCATGTTGTGATGGGAGTATTCTATTCACATTGATGCTGCTATCCTAGATAATTTTAAACAAGAATGATCTGTTTATATTAGAGGAAAACCCAAAATGATCACTGTTAGGTATCAACGGTAGAGGGCAGTGCCAAGACAGAGAATCAGCAACGTTGTTTACCTATATTTCTTCACTGCGATTATAACGTGGATTTCACTATGAACCTAAAACTGATATGCAAGTGGATTATTAATGAAAAACACAAAATAATCAGTATCAGCTATCATCTATAGAAGGCAGTGGCAAAATAGAGAATCTTTCTTCATTGTATCATCTATAGATGGCAGTGGCAATGCAGAGAATCAGCAAAGCTGTTCACCTATATTAATTTGTTTACTGCGATTATAACGTAGACCTCACTATCAACCTAAAACTGATATTCAAGTGAAATATTAATGAATAACACAAAATGATCAGTATCAGCTATCATCTATATAAGGCAATGGCAAGGCAGAGAATCAGCAACGTAGTTAACCTATATTTCTTCATTGCGATTATAACGAGGACCTCACTATAAACCCAAAACTGATATCTGAGTCAAAAATAATTCTCCAGACAAGATTCATCCATGCTTCACCACACAACACCTTGGGTGACGAGATCCACATGTTTGATGGCTTTCAAATTGAACCCGTTGTGAGAAGTTCAAGGCCTTCAGGATCTTCTTCCTCTTTCTCAGCGGCGTTAATAATTGTTTTTTCTTGTCGAATTGTGGCCAAATGTCAGCTGGTGACGGATGATAGCGTACTGAACCGAGAGGCGTTTCGTGAACACTAAAAGTAATATTGATGAGTCTCTCTGTGGTCTGCATGTTTTTTGAGCGATATTTGAGGGACGGTGATGCGATTTAATGTCAGCGGATCAATTAAGGAGAGGTGTTGCAGAAAAAAGTTATGAATATCCAAGTCACTGATGATTTCATGATCTGATTTTAGTGCCTAATTGAGAGAAATCAATTTTCATATAGAATTGCAACGTTTGTCAGTGTTGTAGAAAGCACAACATGACTTCAAATAGAATAGAATAGCTGCCTTTATTTTTACCTAGGAGGGCGAAGTTAGGGCGCAGCCAGCCCTCTCTTACACTTAACCCTCCAATACAACACTAAATTATTACTAGATTAAACAAATCAAATTCAGGAAAAAAATATATAGAAATATTAAAAATACGCAGAATGGAGAATAGGGAATATTGATAATTATGATTGATTGATATGAATTTTTTCTCATATAAAAATATGATAAAAGATAGTATTCCAATGACAATATATTATAATATTTGAATTGTAATTCTCCTGATAATATTGTGTTAAATAAGTATCATAGACCCATTTCAGCAGGTCAGAGGAAAACTGTGATAAGCCACAAATTTGTCAAAATTGAGATTTTGATATTTTCTGTATCTTCTATTTGGACTGTGCTATCAATAAAAATTCGGGAGAGAGGAGGTTTTGAATGAATCCTGTTGATTCTTTAGTCTCTATCAATTTTCAATTTGAGATAAATGGATTGATGGAATTTTTGTATAATATTTTCCAATAGGATAGAATGAAGAGAATAAATGGAAGAGAGACAATCATAGAAATTACTTCCTGAATGAAATACTGTACATACTCCATAACTAAATGAGTTCTTTTAATCTAGACACAAGGTAAAAAGGTAGATCCAAATTGATTGGATAAAAAACTTATAACAAACGTAGCCTTATAATAGTTACTAAACTTATTTAGTGCATTATTATGTATTTAATGAACTTGTGGTTTATATCATTGAATGAAATGTATGTATTATATGTTGAAATGTATATGCTGACAATACAGAAATGCTTTACATGCTGTAATCAATATTGTAAACGAATGAAAATGCAAATAAATAATTTGAATTTGAATTTGAAAATGCTAACATGAATACTAAAAAAAAAATCTTATTCTCATTATTGAATCAAATTTGAAGAAATGTGGAGTTCTGCTTCTTCATAGATGATTCAAGGCATTTGTATCAGTACCCATCTGATACCAGTTTCTGATTGGCTTATTTCAACAAGGTATTGAGATTAGAGATTCAAAAGAAAATCTATGGAGAAGCTAGGGAGTAATTCAAGAAATTCAAGCAACAAATAAATTTGATTTGTCGGATTCTAATTTGAAGTTAAGGAATCAAGATCTATGGACCTTCCTTAAAATATATTATCATTCTCCCGCCATTTTTAAAGCACGTACAAAACCGCTTAACTCTTCTCCAAACTAAATCCCAAAGCCTTCTTCAACTAAATACCACTAATCAGTGAAAGTATCGTGATGCCCATATTATTTCGGAGGTAGAAATGATTTTCAATTTTATTGTTACATTTCAATAATATGAGAAGCAGCGAGCGCAGAATGCAATCAGTCACGCATGCGCAGAACAGCTTCCGTGTTCGATTTCACAGTCAGCAGTAATCTGGTATGCATGCGCATGCCCAGTACTTTCGATTATAGGATGATTATAGTGATGTCAAGACATGCTCTATTTGGTGGATGTCGTTTTGCGGATCGGAGAGAGTGAGAGAAAGATAGAGAAAAAAAATGAGTAAGATTAAAAGAGAGAGAAAGAGTGAATGTTAAGTGTGGATGGGAGGAAGATGGTAATAATATGAAGCGTGATAGAGATTTAGGCCCGCCGCAAAGTAGACCCACGCCAATCCACGAAAAGCAACCCACACCGTGGGATGCTCTTTAAACCATTGCTAGGTTTTTCTAATAGCAAAAAGTTTTTCTATAGTTTTTTTTCTAGCAAAAAGTTTTTCTATAGCAATGGTTTACAAAACATCGCGTGGGTTGCTTTTCGTAGATTAGCGTGGGTCTACTTTGCGGCGGGCCTAGAGGGATGTAAAAAGAGTGAGCAGGAAAGGGATGTGGGGAAGTAAAATTTTTCTCCAAGAGTGAGAAGAAAACTCACAGATTCTACGAAGAGCAAAAATTTATCAGACAATCTCAGATATTTTGTCAATATCCAAAAGTTTTGTTTCATTTTAAGCTGGATTTGCACAGAACAGTAACAGTATAAATAGTGAAAATAAAAAAATGTTCATAGGCTCCAATGGTATTATCCATACTAGCTTCGCCAGGCCGGGTGAAATATTCCAATTAGATCTCGTGGGAATTATATTTTCATGGTTCTCTGTTACTGTTATGTGTGCTCACGGTATATAGAAGAAAATATATCTATATTTTCAAATAAATACCGTGTGCGTGCTGATCCAGCTCTAAAGGTATGAATAGAATGAGTAGGTCGCGGTGTAGATTTTAGTTTCGATGCCACTAAACAGCTGTTAATGAAAACATTTAAATGTCGTTGAACAGAAATCGAAACTGAACAGTTCTGTTTGTACCCTACTCAAGACCAGAGAAAACTATTATACGATTGTTTCATTCCATGCTTAGACTCCCTTCATAATGATTTTCCCGCTGAAAAACGTTCATCATAATCGTTTTCACCTATGGTATATCAGTTGATCTGCTTATTCATTAATCATTTCTCCCAAGTTGTTCTATCTGTTCCACGTCTCCCATCAGCACTTTCCTCTTAACTTCAATTCCCTCTACATACATCGTTAGGACTAAGCCACACGAAGCGTTTTTCAGACGTTTCCAGACGAGCAGGGTAGAAAGCTCTACAATTGGCTGATTATCAGCTGATTATCGAACGCAAACCCAATCAGCCAATCAAAAAACTCCCTGCCCTTCGGACTCGTCTAAAAACGCCTGAAAAAAACGGTTTGGTTTGGTTTTGTTTTAGTTTGGTTTTTTAATGGTTTGGTTTTAGTTTGGTTTGACTCTTATACTGCACATCTTTCTTCACCACTCATTTCTTGTAGAACTCATCAGACAATAATAAATTCTGTTCACCTCGACCAGCTCAGGAATGTCCAGAAAATTCCAGACTACATAAAAAACAAGGCTACTAGAATAACCTATTATAAACTCTACAATCATTAAACGCTAAAGTTTGTAAATAATAGGCTGATGAGATTCACATCTAAATGTCAGCTTTTGTCAAGGATAAAAGATCAAGCTTCTCAGTCAACTAATTCTGACAGTTCAGGGTTGTTCTCCATGTAGTGTGAGTACTGTCAGTATTTTTCATGAATTTCACCACTGATTCCCATATAACTAATTCTGACGGTTTTAAGTGAATCCACATATCACAACGACGACACCTCTGTAGTGAGATCTGATTTGAACTGTCAGCGTTTCTTATGAATGAAACTATCACTCTTCATTCAACTAATGCTGACAGAAATTAGTGAATCTGCACGTCTAACATGCAAACTCACCAGCCTTCCATCTTAACTGCCATGCTAGGATTATAAATCAAGCGCATGCGCACTGAGCTAAAAAAGATACTCATAACCATCCCATTTAATTGTCGAAGCTAGCGCCGTTTATGACCCTATCATATCCTGCCATAAACGGTTTTAATTAGTTCCTTTCACGCCTATAGCAGGGGGGGGGAAACCTTTCACACTTTCAAAACTTAGCAGCTGGTAGAATTCGGTCCTGTGAAAATGAATTATTGCCTGTGTTATTGAGCATGATTAATAATTTATAGCAGGATCAATCAAACCGAACGTAAAAGGTATGGGGAGATGGGTATTGTGTGTTGCGAAACATGGATATGTTACAAGAATTTTAATTTTATTCTCATAAAAAATTATTCAGATTTGAATAAAACTGTTAGTATTCCATTAATCACTTTGATATTATTCTATATAGATCCTGAGATACAGTATATAATATCAGTATTTAAGGAATAAGTTACAGTTAGAGTGAAATAAATTCGTTTAATAGTTCTTTACTGCTTACGAGCAGAAAACTACAGACAGACAGACTGCACTGAAATACTACCGTAGTTGAGAGTAAAGTAGGTAATACATTATTTTAGTGAAATGGCGTAGTGCTATCAAACGATTTATATCAAGTTGTGGGCTATTAGCCACAGATAATATCTATACCAATGAATATAATAGATCTATATCTATAAAGATAATATTTTATACTAGATAAAATCCTGACATTGGGATTTATTCACAGAGGAATTCTCATTTAGACTACTATAACTGTAGTGAAGTGTAGAATACTAGTAGTTCTGTGAACAGTACTCACGCAGTATTCTCATCCACAAGTACCTGATTGAAACTATAGACCTTATGGAAATTCAGCAATAGACTGACTTCTCCACACATCTGTGAAATCACTTGTCTGCTGATTTATGATGAATAATTCTATAGTCTGATTTTTAATATAATATTGACGTATGAAGGAGGCTCCTTTTTCCTTATATATTTATCCTTCAAATGCAAAATTTCCAAAAATCTTGTATATACGTCGACGCGCAATTAAAAAAGGAACATACCTGTCAAATTTCATGGAAATCTATTACCGCGTTTCGCCGTAAATGCGCAATATATAAACATTTGAACATTTATTCATTGAAACATTCAAACATTAAGAGAAATGCCAAACCGTCGACTTGAATCTTGGACCTCACTTCGCTCGGTCAATTAAGTTTGCAAATAGCAAGAACAGATAGGTAAGAAAATAGTGCTATGGGATCATCGATTGAAGATACATCATGAACTTGGCAAAATAGTGCAAACATTTATACGTTACAAGAAGAAGGTACTTAGAATACTGTACTTCAAGACTAGAATATCGAAGCAATTGAATTTATATACGAAAATCACAATGTTCTTGATGGATCACAATAAATTCATTCACACTAACTGATATGATATTGATAGAACACAAAATTATACAATATGAGAACGATAACAACTGCAATTATCTGGGATCAGAATAATTGACCGAGCGAAGTGAGGTCTAAGATTCAAGTCAACGGTTTGGCATTTTTCTCTTAATGTTTGAATGTTTAAATGTTTATATGTTTATATGTTGCGCATTTACGGCGAAACGCAGTAATAGATTCTCATGAAAATTGATAGATATGTCCCTTTTTTAATTGCGCGTCGACGTATATACAAGGCTTTTGGAAATTTTGCATTTCAAGGATAATATAAAAGGAAAAAGGATCCTCCTTCATACGCCAATATTAGAGTAAAAATCAGACTATAGAATTATTCATCATAAAAATCAGCTGACAAGTGATTACACAGATGTGTGGAGAAGTCAGTCTATTGCTGTATTTCCATATGGTTCCATATAGTTTCAATCAGGTACTTGTAGATGAGAATACTGCGTGAGGTCTACTGTTTACAGAACTACTTGTATTATGGAATACAAACTGTTGTATCATCCCACTATTGTGATCCTGAATAGTATTGGTTATCGACTCATTGGTGGAATTTTTTTTTGAATTTCCCAAATTTTTGGTCTCGATAAATTATTTCATTCTTCTCTCATCTCCAGTCATCTAATGTGATTGTCATCCTTTCGACTCTAATATAAATTGCATTCCAAACAATTCTCATTCTAATTCCAACTACGACTCCTAATCAGTGAAAATGATTCAAAATCTCTGCTAATTATTCCGCTTTCGCAGCCTAATAAATGTATAAAAGTTGGAACAGTAAAAAGCGTACCAACGGTCAAACGCTTTTGAAAGCTGAAAAGGAAATGAGAGAAATCAAATAGAACGGAAATATGAAATATAAATTCGAATGTTCAGCGCCATTCACTCATTTTTCCGCAGTTTGAATAGTTTCTCCGGGCTTCATTTACTGCACTCGGCTTTCCATCGTAAAATTTAATAATCCGCGTTTAATTGATAGGAATCGGCTTTAATTGCAATCGAATTGAAAGCTTCTGGAAAGTCCGGCACCGTGTCAAAGTGATTGAAAATTTATTATAACCTAATGAGGCGCTGGGACTGGGAGTGTTTTGATTACTATTTTAAAGTGAAATTTATTGAAAATTGGTAGCTAAAACATATATGAAGTGTCATGAACTGAGATTTTTTCTTTGAACAGTGAGCTGTACCTATTAATAGCATCGATGCTACCACATTACTAAAAGTTGCAAGTGATTGTTCTAAACTCACAGATACAACTATGGAGTGGATTCCTTAGTTCAAAAAGTTTGCATGCTAGAAACGACGTGAGAAAATAATTTATTTATTTTATTTCACAATCACAATATCAAATTTATGATTGGGAGAGAATCAACAGGATAAACCCAAAACTGTTTCTCACCCTAATTTTGATAATAGTCCAAACGAGGTTATGTAATCAGTTATTATAAAATTCACAAAAATTAAGTCGAACTAAAAATATTATACTAGACATTTTTTTGTATCTGGGTTAATCAGAAAGATGAATTGAATAATTATTACACTTGAAAATGCATTAATAAATTGATATACTTTTTATAATAAAATATTTTTTTCCATGTTCAACTTTTTAACTGGATAAGATCAAGTTATACCAGCCTTTTTCCATGATTTACCTTGGAAATGAATTGATTTACATTTCCTTTGATGCTTGTTAATCGTTAAAAGAATATCGATAGTAGATGGTTCATGATTGAATGAATGAATTGATAATTTAATAACTGGATGAATTATTGTTTATTCACGTTCTTTCAATAAGATATCATTGTTTTATCTCTTAATAGCTCAATATTGTAGACCTATAACTTGTTACACTATTTAAACAAGTATCAATTGCTGATGATGACTGTTAACTCTATACTGTAGTCCTATATCACAGTATGAATTCATCCATTAAGAATCAATATGATACGAAAAAAATCTACATCAGTCATTTGCCGCTTGAAATAATGCATCAATCACCAATATGAATCAAACAATCAGCGGTTATATTTATATCTTAATTATTCAGCCATGAATAGATTTAATTGAACTGGAATTTCAAGATCTACATGGTTTCCTTGAAACTGTGTTCCAGCCTCACTCACATGTCTTGTGATTTCTATCTATATTCAGAATTATCATAATATTCAAATTATTGAATAAAAAAGGCAAAAAATTGTTCAAGTTGGTCGATCAATCAATCCCATACACCTACACACTTCTATCACTAATTCTACCAATCCCAAATCCAACTGTTGTAATGGTATTTCATTGCTACTTATTTTATTTCAGAAAATTTGAGCAAAAATCTTTCATAGCATATTCAATTAATCATGCTGTCGTTTATCTTCCTTTCTGTCAGTACTATTGCAGATTATTCAAACTTGAATTTCTTATAACTCTTCACTTTCAATCTAGTTATAAAACCTTCATTTCTCATTGATATTATTCACGAAAATAGTTTACAGGAAGGTGATACTTGTTACTGAGAGAATATAATATTCCATCAATCTTAATTGAAGAGACAATATTAGGCTACTTATTGTAATTATTGCACATAATTCAAGCTCGAATTTCTTATGATCCTTTATTTTTAATCTAGCTATGGAAACTTCATTTCTCATTAATATTATTTACGGAAAAAGTATTCAAAAAAGGTTATACTTGTTACTGAGATAATATAATATTTCATCAATCATTTGGAGAAACAATATTACTCTTATTGTAATCATTGCAGAGAATTCAAGCTTGAATCTCTTGTAACCCTTGACTTTCAATCTAGTTATAAAAACTTCATTTCTCATTGAAATTATTCAAGAACAAAGTATCATAGAAGGTGATACTTTTTACTGGAAAAATTCAATATTCCATCAATCTCATTAACAAAACAATAATATTCGAAATAAGTAAGACACCTCACTTGGAAAAATCAGATTTGTCATCAATCTTATTCAAGAAACAGAAGACAACACTTTTGTGCCAACTTTTGAGAGTCTACTTAACGCTTAGTGCCTCATTTAAATTCCTCTCGCGATCATTTCCTTATTATCCACTCAGCTTGTTATAAGTGTGACAATCCGCCCATATTAAACAAATCTCTTCTCCACAGTCTCGCTCCAAATTCATTTCTGAATACGATTACGGCCTGTTTTTGGCTCAATTCTTGTTCGGCGCTTTTCGCCAATGACATAAATCAATATTCAAGGCGAACGTTTACAAGCTCTTGAAGACCTTAAGGTCCAGGAGACCTTAACCCTACGAGAGCGCCCAAGCATGCAGGATATTGACAGGGTTGTTGGTATGAGGAATGCGATGTGGAGTACCTACCTACAGACACGCATTCCTATCTGACTAAATTGTTGCAGTCACCTTGCGTGACCCGAGTTTACCATTTAGGGTCAATTCCGTCTTATTAATCACGTGGAATGCATGCACACACACACACTTACATACATGTGCACACATACGAGCAACATTATTCATTTATTTATACAGTCATAGATACAATATCATTCTTAACTCATTATGAATGATTGGGAAAGGGACAACAGGCTTGAAGCCTGTTCGTAATAAAATTTAATCTGTTGAATATACTAGTAGTTCTGTGAACAGTAGACCTCGCGCTGAGTAAGTTACATTGACCAGTTGTTATGTTTTCTCAAAATTATAAATAATTATCAATTTAAAATGTCTAGAAAAATCCTAAATAGATATAGAGCTTCTGTCCTATCGTACCGTGACGTGTCGTCCCGGAATGTGATTGTGAGCGCTGTTATCAGGTCTGGCTGCAACTGTCTACACCCCGTTGATGGAAAGATAAATTTTCAAGAGTTCGATGTTTTGAACGGGTAGTATTATAGTCCACTAGATAGCTGATTTATGATGAATAATTCTATAGTCTGATTTTTACGGTAATATTGGCGTATGAAGGAGGCTCCTTTTCCTTTTATATTATCCTGAAATGCAAAAGTCCCAAAAACTTGTACATACGTCGACGACGCGCAATTTAAAAAGGAACATACCTGACAAAATTCATGAAAATCTATTACCGCGTTTCGCCTTAAATGCGCAACATAAGAACATATAAACATATAGACATATAAACATTTAAAACATTTAAAACATTTGAACATTAAGAGAAATGCCAAACCGTCGACTTAAATCTTAGACCTCACTTCCTTCGCTCGGTCAACGAGCTTCATATTTATCCAAAAGTTGAAGCAACATTTCCTGACGAGCGATCTGCACATATTAAATCTAATAAAGTATTCAACAAATGCAGATCTTATTATTAACAAAGGCGGATTTATTAACAAAGGCAGATCTTTGAATATTCTAGAGGCTTTAGAAATAGGAGCAACACTCTACTCTCCCTTTGAAGAGGATTTGAGAGTTGTGATTTCCCATCTACGTGACTAATAGAACTGGATATTATATTCTATTGAATATACAAGCTTGATTTGTCCAAAGAGTGAACACAACATCTCTCAACAAGCGACAACAAATAAACAAGTGACTAGTGACTACTTGCTACTGTTAGTATTTAATATTAATAGCTGATTTATGGATCAATAGATTTTGTTATAATTAATCGCGATTTCCAGCAATAGTCAATTTATGATGTTCTATTCCATTATTTTAAATATCACACCGATATAATGTGCTGTATGCATCAATTCTGAGTTCTTGATTAGTCCAGTTCTCGGGAGTATATCCAGTTCTCTTGTATATAAGTTCCTGCCAATCAGGATCTTGAAGGAATGTGTCTGGATGAGGATGATGCCCATATAAGACAAAGGCTTGTTCACGAGTAATGGGAGACATGACGTTGATGAGTGATAGGAGCCTAAATCTGTTATCGATTGCAGCACTTTTCAAGGTTTGTCTGTGAGTAATAGGAGAGATGATGATGAAAATATGAGATCCAAAAGATAAAAATGGGCTCTGAACCACCAGGAGATGATTCATCAAAACTCGTAAAGTAACCGATAAGGAAGGGTTTCCTTTTCTTCGCCCGTTTAGCACTAGAATAACCTTTGAGATATTAAACACAACGGTTATAATGAGGAATTCCTATATCAAATAAATCATACTTAACAGGGAGAATTAAGGTCCAGTAGCACTTACGTCCATCAAATTTAACCGTGTTTAACCGATGATAAAAGACATCATCCACGCTTCTCTCATTGGTTCTATTGGATATTGTAGCATTCAATCATGGTTAAATTTCATAGACATGGGAGCAGGAGAGCTTGCTTTAAAGTTTCAAGGTTCGTTCTTCATAATAATAATGGTCCTTCGGAGAATATTATAATCAGTCAAAGTAGTAACTAGTAAGTATTAGTAAACTAGTAACTAGTAGTAAATAGTAACTAGTGACTGTTACTTACTATTAATAGCTGATTCATGGATGACTGGATTTTGTTATAACTTAATGAACCGCGTTTTCCAACAATAGTAAATTTATATGTTCCATTCCATTATTTTTCAAATATCACACCGATATAATGAGCTGTATGCATCGGTTCTGAGCTCTTGATTAGTCCAGTTCTCGGGCTCGAGTTGAGTTTGAAGTTAAAAGGTTGGCGGTTAAGAGGATCATATTTATAACTCGGCTTATTATTTTGCCCTAATGAAGCAGACTAGGCTTAATTCAGTGGAAAAAGCACCTAGTTAGATGGTGCAGACTGCTGTAAAAGTTAATTGTGAAACTAATAAGCGATAGCTTAGTTAGTTAAAGAGTATAAGTACCTAAGTTAGTTAGCTGAACCTGAGTTAGTTAGTTTTAAAGGAGGAGTAGACTACTTACTTTTCATGATCGGTTTACGGAAGGTGAGTAAATTGGATGCAAATGTTGTACATACTTTACATACGTTCGTTATAAATCACGAACGAGACGCCAAAAAACTTGGACTCCATCACTCTATGTATGTGCTAGCAATATTCCTTAATCATCTCTTGAGTAGTTCTAGAAATCTGCCAAGTAAAGACTATTTTCATTTTCTTCAAGATGGAAACTGCGTTGTAAATATTATTATTTGCAGGAGAAATGCATTAATTACCATTCTTGTTGAAAATTTAAACTTGTATCCAAGACTGTTCGGTAGACCTTTTCGTTTTTATTTAAATTGGATAATCTCTTTCAATAAATAATTGTTGAGATCATTTTAAAAGTGAGAAAACGTGGAATTTTTAAGTGGTCTAATAAGCGAGTTATAGGTAGTTGAAGTGATAAACTCCGTTCTCTCCCAAGATCATGAACGGCTTCGAAATTTCCATTGGAGTTATTTTAATACTTTCAGTATACTAGTAGTTCTGTGAACAGTAGACCTCACGCAGTATTCTCATCAACAAGTACCTGATTGAAACTATAGACCTAATGGAAATACAGCAATAAACTGGCTTCTCCACAGATCTGTGTAATCACTTGTCAGCTGATTTATGATGAATAATTCTATAGTCTGATTTTTACTCTAATATTGGTGTATGGAGGAGGCTCCTTTTTCCTTTTATATTATTCTTGAAATGCAAAATTTTCAAAAACCTTGTATATACGTCGACGCGCAATTAAAAAAGGAACATACCTGTCAAATTTCATGGGAATCTATCAACGCGTTTCGCTGTAATTGCGCAACATATATACATATGAACATATAAACATATGAACATCAAGAGAAATGCCAAATCGTCGACTTGAATCTTAGACCTCACTTCGCTCAGTCAATCATTGGCTTTGTTCTATTATGCGTTTTTTCGCGATTGATGCCGAAATAAACGAGTTATCGGATTTACAAAAAATGTTACTTTTTTATTCATGAACGATATAGGGAATAAAATGTTTTAGTTTGGAAAGATACATTTTTTGAATTTTTAAGAGAAATTCCAATAATATAGTCGAAACCGTTTATGATCTGGAAAGGAAACTGAATCTGGAATGTTAGCACAACCCACAATGTTAGCACAAATTTACCCCAATTCCAATTCGATTTCTGTACGTTTTCAGTCCTTCCGAGCCAAATAACGTTTTTTATCCAATTGAAAATAGTTACCACATTCATATTAAATCCGTGGCAATATGACAAAAATATATCTCGCATATTGGGGACATACAACACTCTGTTATCCGCGAATGCAGCTTCCAATTATGGAGCTAACATTGGCATGGCGCATGCGCAGGGCACGGAATGTGTTCTAATCGGCATGTGGGTGTTAAACGCAGCATCTATCCAATCTATATATCAAACCGCGAATGTGGTTCACTGTCTCGACTGTCAGCATTGTTTGGATGGGAACTATTGATGCTATATAGGCAGCAAACTGACAGTTTAAAGTGAATTTCATCTTAGATGCAGCAGCCGATAACGATTGGATGTGTTGGACTCCAACCAACAACCGTTATAGCCCCACTATATCTTCCCTTGTTACTCCTATCACACCCACACTTTTATCATTTCTGTCCTTTTTTGTCGATGGTCTTTCTCGTAGACACTGATTCGGTGGATATGTTGCGAAATGGTGCATTGAAATCGGCACTACACGGGCGTTGTGAGGTGGTTTCTTGTCTGGATATTGGGATTTCGAGATTAAATTATTGTGAATTTAATCAATGAGATTATAAAATAATAATCTGTTGACTTCTGTTAACAGATTATTGTTAACTGTTAACTATATATCTGTTAACTTCAGGTTAAAAATAAAATTTTTATTTCGACCGCTAATGGTATCATTGATTTCCCACAAATTCATCATTGAACTAGTCTTTTGATAATGATTGTGACTCTCATATATGCGATGTTTCATCAAGATTATTTGATTTCGACTGCTACTAGTATCATTGAATTCAAAGAAATTCATCACTGAACTAGTCTTTTGATAATCTTCTTTTCAAAAAAACCTCCTCTGATTGGTTGTCATGGCATTTAATCATGATTAAAATTTAACTGGTTTTAATGCAACCTGGCCTTAGTCTATCAAGTTGTCTAATAGTGGCTAGTGTCATGTTTCAGTAGTTAGAGAAGCAGACGTTGATTTGATGTCGTTTTCCTTTTTTTGTAAATATTATAGATTTATCTATAAATATGAGCCAGTAGAAAAATAGATGTTGGCAAGTGGTGGAAATAATAGGGAATTTTGTATGTAATATTGTAGGTTTATTTAAATTATTAGCTAGATCACTGGATGTGAGTCGGAACAGACTATAGCCTTATCCTTGTTTGTAAGAAAAATAGGATAACTAGTCTTTTAATTTTTTCCATATATTTAAATTTGTGAAATATCCTTCATCCAATATCATCCTCAATCTACTTATATCTTTCATTCGATCAGTATAGGGCTAATGCCACAAAAATCAGACTTTAAACTCTCCACAAAAGCTTTCAAACTCATCTTAGAAGGGGAAGAAGAAATAGAATATTTGGGAGTAGGAGAAAAAGTTGAAAAAGAAAGAAGATAATGGTGAAGGGAGAGAGGAAGGGAAGGAATAATAATAAGAATAATAATAAAAAATAATAAATAATAATAATAATAATAATAATAATAATAATATAATAATAAGAAGAAGAAGAAGAAGAAGAAGAAGAAGAAGAAGAAGAAGAAGAAGAGGAGGAGGAGGGGGAGAAGGAGGAGGAGGGGGAGAAGGAGGAGGAGGAGGGGAGAAGGAGGAGGAGGAGTAGGAAGAGGAGAAGAAGGGGGAGGAAGAGAAGAAGAGGTAAGAGAATTAGAAGAAGATGGAGAAGAAGAAGGAGGTGTAGAAGTGGAATGAGGAGGAGGAGGAGGAGGAGGAGAAGGAGAGAGAAAGGAAGAGAAAAAGGACAAGAAGGAGGAAAAGACGAAGGAGAAGGAGAAGAAAACCCGAAAAGGTAAAGTAGAAAAAATATTATTGGAGGAGAGTAGAATAGAAGTTAGAGTCTATCTACTCCTACACACCTACTTAGTTCAATCACGTATGTGTGTAACCGCATGTAAAGTGTATTATGCAATTATGTAGTAGCTCCAGTATGCACGCACACACACGCACACGCCCAACACTAGTGGTCAACGCTTAAACAGTTATCGGCGAAAAAATGAAAATACTAGTGCACCAACACAAGATGCAGGGCACATCTGCTCCTTACTGCAACTGCTGGTCTTATTAGCATTGTCTGGCTTGGAAAGGTCAAACTAAATCAGCAGCGCAAGCAGCTGAATCAGCTGTAGAATCAGCGGCAGAATCAGCAGTAGACCTTAATTAGCGGGTGGATGACTGCAATCTGATCAGAGCAGGGTGTGGTCGCTACGCTCGCTCTTGCGCGTGTGAGTGTGTGCAGGCGGCCTATTTTGCTGCTATTTTTATGTTGGTTGTGTTGCAGAAACATTGCGGTATTCATGGTGGAGAAGACGAGGAAAAATATTTTTGTTGTCCAGTTTACTGGTATTTTTATGCGGGTATTTCATTGCGGTATTGATTTAATTTATAAAGTAAATTCGTATGGCTTTTGTTGGTGGGGAGTCCCTTGCGGGAAGGTCCCATCACCTGAATACATATCATTTAATCTGTCAATGGCCTTACGACTGTCATACTTCAGCCGGGACCGACAGTTTAACGTGCCCATCCGATAACACGGGAGTGATTTAATTCATGAAAAAGGAGGAGCTAATGATGAAAGAGAGAGTGGAGAATAGTGGAGAAGAGGAGACAATAATGAGAAGGACAGAGAGGGAGAAAAGAAGAAAGAAGAAGAAGAAGAAGAAGAAGAAGAAGAAGAAGAAGAAGAAGAAGAAGAAGAAGAAGAAGAAGAAGAAGAAGAGAAGAAGAAGAAGAAGAAGAAGGAGAAGAAGAATAAAAAGGAGGAGGAGGAGAAGGAAATATGATCACCACACACGAGGGTCCACTAACCAGTTCACAATAGTCTACAGCCAAGCCCTCAGACTACTCTCTATCATTCAGCTATCGATAGTTCAACTTCATTAAACGGAATAACTTCAATTAGAGTCCTCCAACCAGCTTCCAGCCAGGAGCTTCCTATTAATAATGCTAACGGTCTGATTTCGAATCTGCCAGACGATAATTGTCTACTTGCATTGAAAAGAACAATAGGAATTACTTACTACGTGTTTATATACATACTAGGCTCATAACGGTGACCGATAATGACGCCACAAAAGGCGTAAAATAAAAATATAGACTAAAAATATAGAAAACAAGACTAAATATAGTTATATTACAACGGTGACTATATAAACTCTATATTACTGAACAAGAACTGTAACTATAGTATAGTAATATAGTTACTGTAACTATATTACTGTAAAGAGGGATCCCCAGGGAAGGTAACTCACTACCTATATATAACTGAACGATAACTAACTTGTAACTATAATGGAAACTCGCTAATGATGATAGAAGAGGAATATTATGCAATGCCACGCCTGTTATCTGGTCTGCTCTCGTTTTCAGCTGCGATATGAGAGTGAAACCGTCCACTAATTGAACACAATGCATGATGCTTGATTGGAATTACGATGATGATTAGGATGGTGATGATAATGATGAAGTTGATGATGATAATGATGAAGTTGATGATGGTGTAGTTGATGATGATGTTGCCGAGATTGGAATGACGATTGCATTTTTATATTGGAGCTTTTGTCGGGGGCATATTCACTTGGAGGATTGTTCAAATTAAGAAAGAATCCTTTATCCATATTTCAACAATTTTCAGCATTCTCGTTCATTGAGCTTCAGCCACATAAAATATAGAAACTTTTTGTGTAGTTGAGAAGTTGATATTGTGGTAATCATTCATATTGAATGAAAAAGACTAAGAAATTGTCAAAAAACCACTGATTTATAGATAATTAGAAAGACCGGTTTCGGTTATTACACCATTGTCAATCTCTGATAAACTGGAACTAAATACAAGAGCAGCAGAATTTGGTTTCTTGTAAATTTGGAATAACCGAAACCGGTCTTTCTAATTATCAATAAATCAGTGGTTTTTTGACAATTTGTTAGTCTTTTCCATTAAATATAGAGACAACAAAATTGTTCCTCTATTATTTCCAATAGCTAGGAATGTAACATCCTCTAGAAAAGTATGTCTCTGGCTATAGAATCAGAAAATTTGAAACGATGTTTGTCGTAATGTTGTTCTAATATCTGGAGTGCACAATAAACTGTCGTTATGAAAAAAATAATTTTGATTTGATAGATTTATTACTACCTTGAATGAAAACTAGTAGAAATGAGTGACATTTGCTGATATTCCCAAATTCCTTTTGAAAAGGTTCCAGATTACGTCATGAGCATCAGGCTGTTCTTAACACATGATGGAGAACTCATCGACTTGATTTTTTATTCTGGTGCGATTTTGGCCAAAAATCAAAGAGAATCACTAACTATTCAATCGTATGGTCCGACGCCTACATCAGCGTTGATTTTGTTCTCTCTTTCCAGGAAAAAAATGATAAGGAGGACTTAGACCCTCGTCTCCAAAACATGAAAAATCAGTTTCAGGCCTATTCGCTTATTAATGAAATAGTATTTTAAGTTGTTGAAAATACTCATGATTGAATGACCTGTTTGTTAGAATCAAGTGAATCAAAAACATCTTGAGAAGGCATATCTTCTGATATGCTGTTCCCGAATAATAGTTCCATTGAATTGAGTAATCAATCAATGTTCAATTTATTTGTTTCTTTTTTTATCTCATGCGCTACAGGCAGTAGTTTCAGTATTGTTTTACCAATCTTAAACACCTAGACTAGACTCACAGCTTTTATTTTTATTTTTTTTCATACTAGTATTTTTATTTTTATATTTATTATTAGTTGATAATGTTTTTACTTGTTAATTATACTTCGATTATGATCACACAACTGGATACGTGATCAGTATAATTTCCAAGATACTATTTAATTTCTACTTTTTTTAATTTGTAATTTGAGGAGGGAATAAATTCATTTATTCATTTATTCATTTATTCATATTTGATTATTGGTTGATGGTCATGATGTCTAGTATGAACTTGTAAGTCAATATTGTATTAGAGGATCAAGTGTAAGAGGAGGCCGCGCCCTAACTTCGCCCTTCTTGGTTTAAATAAAGGAATCCGATGAAATTCAATGTTTCAGAATCCAAAAATCGTAAAGTAACAGAATATTACGAACATGAAAAAGAGAATACTCAATATTCTAGAGATCAAACACTTCTTAGTTTGTCAGCAGTAGTTCCAGTTTCACAAGACTCCAAACTTTTTTCGAAAGAGTCCTCGCTCTCCTCAACTCATTACATCTCCACAACATCCTATCCGAACGTCATCATAATCTGTCACTGCAGGAATTTTAAACGGCCACTTTCTTCCCACAGCGGAAGTTAGCAAAGAGAGAGGGAGAATGATGGAGAGTGTGAGAGTGAGTGATGAAGATGATTAAAATCAGAATGATTCCGGTACGATGCCTGCTACTAGATCGAGATGAATACTAATTATAACTGGATATGACGCGATGGTCCTCTCGGATTTCGCCAAGTTTTGAGATGTGATCCCCCAGCCCCCCTGACCGTTCCCCCCCCCCCCCTGAGGGGGTCAGCTTTCCCCACGGCTGGCTTTTGACAGCGGCTCCATCTAACTCTTCTTCCTTTTCTCCTCTTGTGATAATATGTCTTGCAGTTGTTGATGTCTCCAGTAGGCTAGTAGCCTACGTGATGGAAAGCAGTTTTCTCTGTCGGCTGATGCCAAAACCGGACCACTGCGATCTTATTTCTTATGTTATCATCTATTATGGTTGTCGGTTTGGAGGTCTGCTTCCTAAAAATCTAACTTGGATGGATAGAGGATGGTTTGTAATATGCCCTTACACTTATCTAATGCTCTAATGCAAACTCATCGATTTTTGGACGTATAATATTTATTGCCGTCCCAATGATCTTTATCAGATTGAACAGAACTTGACAAACATCATCTGTTAAATCTTATAGACTGTTATCATATATTATGTTCGTGAGTTTGGAGGTCTAATTCGTAAAAATCTAACTTATATGGTTAAAAAATGGTATTACGTTCCTTGCCCTATTACCATAGGTAAGGAAAGTATTGCTTTCCGAAAAAAATTAAGGTAACCCAATTTCTAAATTTCTATACGTTTCAAGGTCCCCTGAGTCCAAGTATGAGTGTATGTGCGTCTGTGTACACGATATCTCATCTCCCAATCAACGGAATGACTTGAAATTTGAACGTAAGGCCCTTACAATATGAGGATCCGACACGAACTAAAATGGCTAAAATGGCGAAAATTTTGTCAAAAACAGGGTTTTTCGCGATTTTCTCGAAAACGGCTCCAACGATTTTGATCAAATTGATACCTGGGAAAGTCATTGATAAGCTCTATCAACTGCTACAAGTCCCATAATTGTGAAAATTTCAGGAGCTACGCCCCATCTATGCAAAGTTTGACTCTACATTCTCAATTATCAGGCTTCAGATATGATTTAAACAAAAAATTTCAAGTGGAAAAGATTCAGCATGAGAATCTCTACCACTAATGTTCAGTAACATTTTCACCTAAAATTGAAAATAAGCTCGAAATTCGAGAAAATGTGATTATCCAACTGCAAACTGTTGGCAACTGTTGATTCTATTAAATGATTCACTATGAAGAGATAGCACACCTCGTGTGTCTTCAGCGTTATTGCCCTGTCACCAGCTGGCATGGATCTTTGAATAGTAGACTTGAGATGCGCGGGAACACTAGCGTCAGGTGATCAATTTTCATAACGGCAAGGAAAGTTATGTGAGTGCGCCACACCAGATTTTTTAATTTGCTACTTACATCTTGAAGCCGGATTTTCAATGAATTCCTCCTCTTCTTGACAGTAAAATTGGAGAATAATTTTCCATAACAGTGTTCAAACGCTGGGAGAATGAAAATTCTTAGACACTCTCATGAACTGTAACAGTATACTTCTCCAGCCTAACAGAACTAAAATTTGTTTGAGGGCTTGGATAATTAGACTATAGATAAGATCGAAGTACAGTCACATTTATACCAGAGACAGTATAGTAACAAAATTCATCGCCATCAATATCATGGATTTCCATGCAAAATGATTAACAAATAGTTCCATCAATGAATTTACCTGTAGTACAGAGAATCTTTCTTTGATACGTTTGAGGTAATAGATGATGAATGCAACACTTACCTGTAAAAAAGAAAAAAACAAAATAAGAATTTAATCTAGAATCGAAATTGGAAATCTGAATACTATTAAACCTACTACCACAGAATACAGCAGTAGTTTTAGAATAATTATAGATTTTAGTTTTTAGAATTATAGTAGTTCTCTCTGCTACAACTATTAAATATCTCATTATAAGTATAATATTTTCATCAACTACTTATCATTATTAGTTGCCGTCTTCTACCAATATCTATTGATTTTTCTCTACATATTTGAACAGATTGATGTAGCACTATCAATATTTTTTTAATTTTCCGGAACAGGATCAAAAGACCTCATAGCAAATAGTAGAGTTTAATATTCAAAACTCCAGCTCAGCCAATATTCTTCGGAACAAGGACAAAAGATTCAATAGCATTTTATATTTGAAACTATTTAATTCAGTATCCAAATCCAATTCCAAAGCAAAATAACAGTAATTATTATCTCTGAAGAAACAAACAAAGCAGGTGTTCTTTGTTAATAGAAGAGGATTGGATGTAAAGCGATCGAATATCGTGAGCTTTGGTATTTTCTTTTTATTCGCATTAACGTCTAAATTCTTTCACAGGTCTCGCGTGACTGAAGCGATAACACTTCCAGTTCGAGGGACGAGAATTAAGAGAAAATGGAGTGGAAGACGAGGAGGATGAAGATGGAAGATAGGGTATTGAAAGAGAGGAAAGAGAATGAGAGATGAGTTAAAAATAGAGGGAAAAGGAAGAGTGATTATGGGAGGAAGAGGAGGAGGAAGAGGAGGAGAAGGAGGAGAAAGAAGAGGAAGAAGAGAGGGAGGAAGAGGAGTAGGAAGAGGTGAGGGAAGAGGAATAGGAAAAGGAGTAGGAGGACGAGGAGGTGGAAGAGAATGAGGAAGAGGAGGATGATGATGAGGAGGGAGAGGAGGAGGAGGAAGAGGATGAGGAAGGAGAGGGAGAAGAGAGGGAGGAAGAGGAGTAGGAAGAGGTTGAGGAAGAGGTGGGGGAAGAGGAATAGGAAGAGGAGTAGGAGGACGAGGAGGAGGAAGAGGTGGAGGACGAAGAGGTGGAGGAAGAGGAGGAGCAAGAGGAGAAAGAAGAAGAGGAGGA
This sequence comes from Nilaparvata lugens, assembly GCF_014356525.2. NCBI lineage: Eukaryota > Metazoa > Arthropoda > Insecta > Hemiptera > Delphacidae > Nilaparvata > Nilaparvata lugens. The sequence continues at coordinate 10,528,741 of NC_052504.1, forward strand.
AGAGGAGGATGAAGAGGAGGATGAAGAAGAGGAAGAAGAGAAAGAAGAGAAAGAAGAGAAAGAAGAGAAAAGAAGGGGGGAGCAAGGGAAGTAGAAAGAGAAGGAGGAAAAGGAGAAGGAACGAAAGTAGGGAGTGGTTGAGCAAGAGGAAGAGGAAAAAAAGGAAGAAGAGGTGATGCTGAAAGGGAAAAATTGATAACGTCGGTCGAAGGGCCGGAATTTCAAGAGACAGAGGATAATTCTCGAAAGAGAGAAGGGAGAGACAGTGAATAGGAAAAGAATGGAGATAGAGAAAGAGAGAGAGAGAGATGATTCAAGAAATTGGATGAAGTGCACTGTTAGAATTGCTCAAGGGTCGAGAATTTCAGAGTAAGATGTAGTGATAGGATAATGTGATGCATTGACGAGGAAACACTTAGAAAAGAGAGAGAGTGAGTGAGTGAACTGGTGGTGGAGGAAGCGGAGGGAGAAAGTGAAGAGGGCAGAGAAAGAAGAGGAAAGGAGAGAGAAAGTAATTTGTGTCGCCTCAGGGTGGATGCTGAAGATGTTGTGAACGAATTGATTTAGAGTAAACGTAATCTTAGATAATGGCAATAGATTTGGATGCAGAATTGCCTGCGTTTTGCTATAGGTACAGGCTAACTGGAAATCTCAAACAAAGAATAATAATGATAGTTCTATTCTGTTTTCTTGAGGTTGAGTTGTTTTTTGAAAAATTTAAAAAAAAAGCCATTGAACCATCTGTAGAAATTGGAGAACTGATGTTGAGTATCATTAAAAAAAAATATTATTATAAGGCATTTTACACAGAGAGATCCTTGAAAAATTCTCCGCCTTGCCTATAAAGGCTATAGTATAACCCCCATGTCATTCCACTATACATGATCAAACACTTATAGGTCATATTGGGTTGAAGTTCAAAAACTAGAAATTTCACATAGAGAACAAAAATAAAATTGATCTCACTTATCATTTTAGAGCCAGAAATGTTACTTTACAAATTTTGTAATTGTAGAATAAATTATGGATTATGAATTAGTAAATAATAGTCAATAATTTCTACACATAATGGAACCAATGTATTGGAACAGCTGCGATATACGTTTCTTATGCTGGCAATTCCAAGTAAATTTCCAAATACTAGTATACGCACATCTCTTGTTTATTGATTCACTTTTAAAAATGTATAGTAGAATTCTAGACGTTTAAAGTCTACTAATAGCCTACGCCATTGCTGTGACGTTAAGGAGAACCGCTAATTGTGGGAGTGGTTTGTCTAGGCCAATGGCAGGCATTCACCTTGATCCTTGATAGTTAATTCATCCACCAATCACAACGCTAGCTCATTGCTGTACATATTTGACTGCTATGTAGTTTAGTTCTAGTTCTGCATAGATTGAGAATAATGTACGACAGAGACCAGTATCTCGATCTAATAATTGGACTTGATAATTATCTTTCTAATAATTCAATGATCCATAATAATTTTTCTAATAATTATGTGGTTGCAGTGATTCACAGTCTTTGAATACAATTCTCTGTAGGTTGTTAGTTTTAGAAGATACTTTCCATAAGTTAAGAATAATTAGAAAAATGAAAGTTTTTCCATAGAGTTTATCATCTTTATCCAGCTTAGTTATTTAGGCTGCAAATTGTATAATAAGCTCCCTATACATTTAAAGCGTGCATCAAGCAGCATTCCACTTAATAAATTTAAAGCCGACCTTCAAAAATATCTCATAGACAAATACTACTACACTGTGCAGGAGAATTTTGAGGATCCTTGGATCGAATATTTGAGATAAGATGGATTGAATATTTTTCTATCAAAAATGTGAAATTGGCCAAAAACTATATGGCATCAATTTTTCTCTTCATGACAGCCAAGAGTTTAATTATTTATTTGACGAGAATTCCCTTGAGATCATCCATGATTGATTGATTGAGTACTTTATTTATGTAGATTACAATATATACTGGCTTATACACTTATATACAATAGCTTATAATACAGCAAAATTAGAGATGAATTTACATAATATAGACTAAGAAAATAATTATTGAGCTGTATATGATATGAAAAAGCGATTTGTAATATAATAACTATAGATAATAATTATATTGTTATGCATCTACATAAATTGGCGGAGCTTTGGACATATCAATGTCCATTCTTTGGAAAGAATATTAAAAATATCCTCCCCACTAACTCTCTACCAAAAAATGATGAAATACAGGGAGAGCACGCTTTTCAAAAGCACGTGTTGATGCCCCATTATCATCATAGAATAAGCAACAAAATCAACAAGTTCAAAATATTCAATAACTTGACTGATTCATGAAAAAGTATGCTTACAGAATAATCAAAAATGAATAATGAATTGTGTTTCCAAAACACACGTGTTTGCACGTCTAAGATCCCAAAAAATATCAGTTCATTGAAAATGTGAATACCCTACAAACTTGTTACAGAATAATTCGAATGATGAATTCAAATTTAAACACAGTGTTTGTTGAAAAAATCAGCTTTGGAATATTGCTTGAATCTCTTACCAACTATGAGTGTTGAAGAATGGCATATTCTATCTAGAATAGTAGAACAGTAAGGAAATAGATATATGAATATGTTAAAGTAGGAGAAAAACAGTAGAACTGTCAGAGAGGGGAGACAAATTTAATGTGATACACTCATATACAGCACGTGTAGGTTGGGACGCGTGTCAACGTTGTTATGACATCGATTTGACGGAAATAGACTGGACACAAGGACGAAAATGGAGGGAAAGATGGAGAATGAAGTGAAAAATAGTGAACAGTTTCGCGGATGGAGGGAGAAGAACATAATGAGCGGATGAAGGTGGATGAAAAGGGTGAGGAAGACAGTAAAGAAAAGAAGAAAAAGGTGAAGAGGAAAGAGGAGTAAAGAAGTAAAGAAGGAAGAAGAAAAAAAAGGAGAAATCACTGTAAGGAAAAAAGTTTGGAAGGAAAAGAGAATTTGATAACAATTTGATTGATTAATTGTTTGTATTCATTAGAAAAAGAAGAACATGGGAAAGTGGCATAGGGTAGACGGGGAAAGAAGGACGTTTTTACTTTCCTTGCCCTATTACCATAGGTAAGGAAAGTATTGCTTCCCGAAAAAAATTAAGGTACCCCAATTTACAAATTTCTATACGTTTCAAGGTCCCCTGATTCCAAAAAAGTGGTTTTTGGGTATTGGTCTGTATGTGTGTGTGTGTGTATGAGTGTATGTGCGTCTGTGTACACGATATCATCTCCCAATTAACGGAATGACTGAAATTTGAACGTAAGGTCCTTAAATATAGGTCAGACACGAACAATTTCGAATCAAAGATTCAAGATGGCGGCTAAAATGGCGAAAATGTTGTCAAAACAGGGTTTTCGCGATTTTCTCGAAAACGGCTCCAACGTTGTCACGTGGTATTTGAAACCACCAAATATTTCTAAATGAGCCAATAAAATGTAATAGAACTATAAAATTGGAAAGAAGGTTAGACCTATCTAAAGAGTAAATCAACTCAAATCAAGTATTATTAGTGATTAGGAGTAATAGCATTATCAACAACGATAAGAAAATATGTATTATTGTGATTTAATAATTATGAGAACTCATTGGTAAGATCAAAAAATTATAAAGCGGCATAATTATTATTGGCGGATTACAAAAATAAAAAATAAAATAAAATGCATGAACATTGAGGTTAGAGTTACTTGTTTACGTTTTGAAAAGAATTAGTCGATCTTGGATAAATCGATAATTATCCGAACCAATACTGAATGAATCAGCTGATTATTCGATCAACCCATATGACCGGTTGAATCATATAAAATTCACTCATAAAGGATATATTATGTATACTAAAGGAGTCGATGTGTAGAAATACAAATAGCTATTATTTCTGTATAAATATTTATTATAATCTAAAAAAGCATGATAAATCAAGAGTATAAAAAACTCATATAAAAACTAAATGTATTATCTATTAAAATCGTATGTTACGATTTATTTATGAATTCAATTTAAGATAAATACCCCATATATCTGTATAAAAAACTTCTTTTATTAAATTTTTTCTATTATAAAGCCGAGGAAGCCCTGATTCCCAAGGCAACCAATTGTATTGAGTCTATTAAATTGAGGCCAATCAGAGAGTAGCTTATAGAATTATTCTAGGAAGAAGCAAATTTTTCTGAAAACCTTTTCTTCTGGCTTAAGATCCCACCCGAGAGGATGCACATGGAGTTTAGGGTCTTTTCTTATTCCTTTTAAAAATTTTTTAATGAATTATTAAGCCAAACCCTTTTTTAAATGTAATGTATGTTTGTTGAATGTTAATTGTTTGTGAACTCAGTGCTGTCAAAGAGTTCGTAATTGTAAAGATTCCCATAAAAATAGCTTTAATTCGAAAGAAACTTATAAAAATCTGGATCACACGTTAGCCCAGCAGTGACGAAAAGGAGCCTACCTAATTAATTATTGGAAATAATTAATTCAATCCACGAGAACATCCAGAACTTCAGTCAGTGAGTGATAAGTCAAACCAAATGAGCTCATTTGTCTACGTTCAGTGGGGTAATAATTAATAAAAAAGCGCTATTCCAATTAATTAGAGTTAAAATAAAAAGTCACCACGTGTTGAACAATATCACATAGTTCACAAGAACATTTTATAAATTTATTTATTATATGTAGGAAGCTTACTTCCATGCACTGCCCGAATTCATATTAAAAGCCCTGAGATCTCATGTTTGAATATTAATTTATTAAATATTAATTTTGTAATTGAACAAGTACATCATATCAAACTTATAGACCGAACAGGTTTTTATTGGCAGAATTTTGTATTGATTGGAAGTCTAAGTACCAGTATTAAATATAATATATTTATGAATTTGAAATTCATTATTGTGAATATTAGCAAAGCCTGTGATAATTATTCAGATTTTAAAAGTAGATTATTTAAGTGAATTATAGTTATATCGAATATTTTATGCACATTTTTTCTATGGGAATATATTTGTGTTTTATGTCAGCATACAAATCGTAGAAATTTATTTTATCCTAGTTCATCTCGTGTTATATAGTTTGAGCTGTTTTGGTACCAACAAATATTTAGCAGCATTTAAAATTATTGAATCAAATAATATTAACCTTATTCAAAGCACTCAATATTTATCATCCTTTGATGATATTCATTTATCAGCCAGAACAAGTATATTAAGAAATTATATTAATAAGGTTCCAGTTATATCATATAAGGATCCAGAGAGCTTCAAGAACTGGCGTTGTAAGTTCTAAGGAATTTTGAAAGGGTATATGGTGAATACTTGTATTCACGACGAGCGTTTTAAGAATCAACTAGAAACAACTATAGTTGGTCCTGATTATTCTCTAGTGGTACATGGTTACTGATAATCAGTCATCAAATATTCTTTTAATTTCCTTACTGGTATTCTTCAAGAACTTCATAGAAGCAGCGGTAAGAATTATCAATACCTGGTCCTTGAACCTTATGGTGATTATTTGTATTATAAAATTCATGTTTCTACCACTGAGCTAGAGCTGAGGTTTGAACCCAGTAATTTTGCGAGCCGGAAGGCCTTAATTTTTTGTGAATTTATTCGCAAAAGAGGGAATTTAGAGACTGCTCTTATAAATACCAGAAACATCGTATTATCTGTGAAGGAATTGCAATCTACAACTTCTCACAATAGCTTCATAACGTGGGACTCTATCATAAGAGATAACCCCCCCAGGAGCACAACTTCACACAATGGCACCCAACCAGTGGAGCATGAGGAAAAGCTTACCTACTCAATCTTACTATCAATGATTAATGAAATTATTGATAAAACTGAAAGCTGCAAGAAACATAATCTGAAGTTGTTTCGACAAGATATATCTGATGATCTATTATAAGTTCTGGCTAAAATAATTGAGTTGCTCTTCAAATTAAAATTTTTCAAGCTGCATAAATACAGACAAACTGTATCACACGAGTTTGATAACATAATTCTCATAATAGAGAAAATTGGATGGAAATTTCCATAAAAGTTATAGTAAAATTTTGATTTTTGATCTTTGAATCTAGACATTGTATGCTGACCAGGGTTATAGGTTATTTGAGGCATTATAATACTATCGTTATTCAGGAGGATAAGACCCTAATTAAAATTTAAGAACTATATTAGTGTAATTTGTAAGCCATATCTGTCTATGTTGATAAGCGTACCTGTAGCACTAGAAGGTCTTTTTGTAATATATGTATATGACACTTGAAACTTCAACACAACACAATTTTATCCAGAATAGGCACTATCACTGAATCCATTTTAATATTCCTGAGACTTGGCAACACACTTGGCTATTTACTCGAAGTTTTCCATAATAACGTCACCATGAACCAGTCGCCGGCTAACTCGCAAATTTCCTACTTCAGCGAACATCCCCAAAACTATGTAGCCACGACACCGGCAAATCAACAGCCCCAGGACGATGCAGCGGAGACCCCACGAGAGAGAGAGGGAGGCAGCATATGCTCCATCAGTTTCGACCCGCAAAACTTGGCCCAATGTCTTCTACGAAGATTGATAACGTCGTCGATGCGATTAATTCCGATGAGAGTCGAGTGAGGGGATGAGGGAGTGAGGGCGTCCAACCCGGTACCGGCGTCTTCGCAGATCGCTCCAAGCATCGCCGAGGGAACGGAGTGCCGCCACCCAGTCGCCATCCGACGTGACCAGTCAACCGCCATCCGCCACCAACCTGGAAAAACGCAATACAACATTAGACTCTTCAGTCGGTTATGTTACCAATCTTATGGCAAATGAGTCTACAAACGAAATACAACTCATGTTCAGTCAACTCTTAGCAGGACAAGCTAAAGGAGCGGAAACAGCCCGGGAAAACAGCAAAAACGATTAAAATAATACAGGACAAATGGAAGAAAATGCCAAAGTCTACAAGAAGAGATCAAAACAGTCAGAAGATGTCAAAGCTATGGATGAAAAATTTTCTAGCTTCAGGGAGGAGGTGAGAAATATAATAGATACAAAAATAGATACTCAATCTGCAGTTATCAAAAAGCTAGAAACTCGTCTAGATGATGTCACTGTCAAATAAATGAACGGTTGGATGACGTACCAAAGGAAGTTGAAAAACAGGTGGACGTATTGGGTAAGGAGCTGGGCACCGCTATCATGGGAACGGTCATGGGAAAGGTGTTAGAAAATAAGGGCGAGATAGAGTCGAAAGTGGAGGAAAATAATAAGAATAGTAGAAATAGTCAAGGAACAAAGTAACGTGCAGGCATGTATAGCAAATTTAGCGGAGGAGGGGGCAAAATCAAGTGAGAGATACGGCATGTTGGAGAATGCTATAGGCGGACAGCAGTTGAAGCTAACCGGATTGTATGATGAAGTGAATACACATAAGAAAATTATGAATGATAAATGGATCGCAAATGAAGAACGAGTCTCCAGAATAGAAACACGTATGGAAAATATCCCGGTCAGTCGAGTGCAGTATACACCGAATGAAGCAGTAAACGGCACTCAACTTTTTCAAAGTCTTGGAAAATTCGATAATTCCTACCGTCATATGCAACCCCGACCATTCATAGATCAAATAAAAGCTATTCAGGAACTGATACCCACCTCTTGGTTAGTATGGCGTTTCCAACTGTCCAGTCTACTACTTGGCGAGCCGCTGATGTTTTTCCAGAGCCGGATGCGAGATATCAACAGCCTGGAGGACTTCATCTCCCAATTCCTGCAGCAGTATTGGAGTAAACGTAAACAGATGGACGCACTATCAGAGATTATATCATGCACATATGATAATAGAGGCAGACAATCATATACTGAATTCGTAGCTAAGATGATGTGTAAGAATTCGCAACTAGACGAATCTTTGGCGGACACATCACTAGCAAATATATAACAAAAAAGCTTCCTTACAATGTTCGCATGACACTAGCAGTATCTTCGATTTCCAGTTGCAAAGAATTAATGGAACATTTACACTGTATCCAATCCGTCACTTCTGAATCCAGTCAGGTAAATGACCGTACAGGAGATTCCAATCATTCTCCTCATCATAATAGCAACAGCTTCAGGAAAAATTATAATGGTGAGAATCAAATGTCAAATGCCGGAGCAAACACTCGATATCAAAAATACCCGAAAATACTGGCAGAGGTCAATCGTTTGAAAACAGTTCTAGAAATAAATCGCAATATTACAATAATAAACAACAGGATAGAGGAGCGTATTATGATGGCAGAGATCGTTTAAATGGAAATAATTACAAGCGAGATAGAGACCACAAAAATCCAAGTGAGACACACCAAAACCATAACCGAACAAATACATCTTACACAGTAGCACATACAACAAAAGCAACCCAAAATCAACATGCAAACAACCCACCACCAAATCAAGAAATAAGCACTTCTAAAACTACATGACTATATGATACCCCCAAAGCAAGGATAATTATTCATCTACCAAATTAGAGGAACAAGCCAAACCTCTCCACATAGACACCACTTTCCGGGACGATCAGCGTGAAACACTCTTAGAAAACCCTGACGACACCGATGTGACATCAGACAGCCAGCTACAAACTTATATCGAATGCAAATTGTATGGGACTAAACTACAAGCCCTGATTGACAGTGGCTCGCAATGCTGTTTATTACAAGAGGATATGTTTTCGAACATCAAAGATAAACATGCAATAGCTATACTACCCCTTACCAATGTATACATTTCCGGTATTAATCCTGGCAGAAGAATAAGAGTAACCACTCAATGTCTCTTAGAAGTGGAAATAGAAGGAGTTATATTTGAATATACTTTCCTGGTGTTGCCAGTCAAAGGTCCATCAATGATAATAGGCGCTGATTTCTTACAGTATTTCCGAACCTGTTTGAATTTCCGTACATTGAAATTTCATGCAAGCCCTGAAACCACCACCACCGAAATTATTACACCTCTCAGTTAAAAAGACATCCTGGAGAAAATCGGATAATACAATTTGCATACCACATGGAAGGCGTGCCTAGAGCTGGGGAATTCATGAAATGGAAGAAACCATGGAGCATTTTGAAGTGTTGAGTTTAACAACGAAGGATGACGGCGTGATAGATAAAGAGGTTTCCTCTGAAGAAATGTTTGAAAAATTATTGGATAGGATAAATTGTTATGCTGAATGGGATCTAGATACAAAAAACAGTGTTGCGAAGGTTTTCATTGAAAATAGAGATGTCTTCTCAGAACAACCAGGACTAGCTAAAGATTTTGAATGCCGACTCAAAGTCAAACCTCATGAAGCCTATTACCGAAAATCTTATCCAATACCATTTACATACCGCCCGGCAGCTATAGCAGAGATAGACAGAATGTTAGAATTGGGGATTATTGAACCATCAAGCTCTCAATATAGCTTACCAATTGTTTGTGTTGCTAAGAAGGACGGTACCGTGAGATTATGTCTGGACGCGCGAGCACTTAACAGCATTTTGGAAGATGACCGTGAGAGCCCAGACCAGATAGAGCAGGTGCTTCAAACCTTTAGTGGGAAGAATGTATATTCTACGGTTGACCTAAGCGCAGGTTACTGGCAGATCCAGATAGCGGCAGAATCAAGAGATTATCTATCATTCTTATTCAACGGAAGAAATTACCGCTTCACTCGCCTAGCTTTTGGACTGAGGAACGCCATGGCCATATTTATTCGTTGCCTTCGTCAAGCCGTAGGAGAAGATGTCACGGATTTCTGTACACTCTACGTGGATGATGGAATAATTTCTTCAACAAATATTCAGGACCATTGTCAACACCTAGATATAATATTTCGTCGTCTCATCAGATGTGGACTCAAATTGAAATTATCAAAATGCGAATTTTTTGCACAACAAGTCAAATATTTGGGACATATCATCACCCCGGACGGCATCTCCCAGGATAGCAGTAAATTAGAAGCCATCAGAAAATTCCCTTCACCAACCAACCGAAAGCAACTACAGAAATTCATTGGATTTCTTCAATTCTATAGACGTTTCAACAGCCGTATGTCACACTACACTGCCCAATTAAGTCACGTATTATCTACCAACAAAGCATGGAAGTGGACAGAAGCAGAAGAGAAGATATTCGAGAATTAAAAGAAGCTTTCCTTGAAATAGTTGTATTAAGTCATCCCGATATGAGCCAGCCATTTTACATAAATGTGGACGCCTCAGATTACGCCATAGGAGCAGAAATATTTCAGAAAAGTGCCGAAGGAGATAAGGGAGTACTAGCTTTTTTCAGTAAAACCCTAAATCCAGCACAAAGACGCTATTCAATTACTGAAAAGGAATTATTAAGTATAGTAGAAGTCTGTAAAAAATACCGCACGCTACTGTTGGGAAATAAAATCTATATCAATACCGACCATAAAGCTCTTACATTTTTTAAGACAGCTAAATTAAACCACAACAGACTGTCAAGATGGTTTCTCGCTCTTCAAGAATTTGACCTCGATCTCACACACTTACCAGGAAAGCAAAATCAAACAGCCGATTTTCTATCCCGAGAATTAGATGCCACTTACTGTAACGACACAAACCTGAAATGCTACGCAATGGAAATGGACGAAAGCATACCATATCCCGAGAATATCAAACCTCAAGTCTACAAGAATACACTAACACCCAGAAGGATTCAGAATGCGCAAAAAGAAGACCCTAAGCTATCCCAAATTTTAGAAATACTGGAGGAAGGACCATCTGAACCGCCCCACTACCTGCGACAGTACACGCGATACCGTGGATTCCTATTTCACCGCACCACACCACAAGGTTATAATTGGAGAATCGTAATACCTAAGGAAATAGCGGAAGAAGTGATTAAGGAAACGCATGAGAGAATTGGCCACTTTGGAGTAAGAAAAACGATATGTACACTAAAAGAAGCCTGTTATCTGAAAGGTATGCACAAAAAGGTAGTCAAAGTGTTAAGAGCATGCGACCTATGTCAGAAAACAAACATTTAAAATATCAAGTCAGGGGAGCAATGATACCTATATTGCCGACCGCCCCATTGGAGTTAGTATCAGCCGACATTTATGGTCCTCTACCCCTAGCACAACATGGGAAGAAATATATATTCGTATTAACATGCACATTCTCTAAATACACCATGTTCTTTCCCATCGGTAAGCTAACAGGAGAAGTCCTAGCAAATTGCATAGTGAATAAGTGGACTCCGCAAGTAGGAAAACCTAAGCGCATCCTATCAGATAATGCATCATATTTTTGTAGCAAACCATGGAAAAGAATACTTGACCTGGCTGATATAAAAATATCTCGAACTTCCACATATTCTCCTAGTTCGAACCCCGTGGAGCGCCGCATGGCAGAAATCTCACGATTCATGAGGGCGTACTGCGCTGAAAAACATCAAAGTTGGGTTAGATATCTACCGTTCTTGGAAGAATGTTTCAACAATTGCATAAATGAAAACACAGGATATACACCAGTAGAGGTTATTTTCGGAGAAAGAAATAAAATGTTTATTGAAAAGTTAATAGATTTCCCACCGTCGAATGCTTTAACTCATCCTAACCTAGACATCTGTCACATTGTACAACAGAGATTAGAAAGGTCAGCGACCTCACGAAAGCATTATCATGATAATAAATCCAAGCAATTTAAATACAGTGTCGGAGATGAAATACTTTTAAAAAGCCATAGATTATCCAATGCATTGGAAAAAACTACCAGAAAATTCTTCCATATTTATACTGGACCATACAAAATTGCAGCCGTAACTGAACGTAATACGTTCAGTTGTATGAAGAAAGCAAACCAAATTTAACTTGGTGGGAAAATATTTCTAATCTCAAACCGTATTATCGGACAATAAGCGATAAGAATATAAACAATAATATTTGGATTCATGGCCTACCTGACAAGATACATACCAAACAAACGCAGGCAACACACTTATTTCGCAGACGAGTATCCACTTCGAACAACAACACCTGAAAATAAAGAAATAAAAAATTTAGAAACCATTTTTTAACACCTTTCTTATTAATGAAACAAGAGAATAAATAACTTCTAATGTTAAAAGCCAACTTACCTTCATGTAGCAGGAAGAAACATCAAGATGGCGACAAGTGACAAACCGAAGCCAACGTAAACCAGCTGTACACTACGAAAACCAGAGTAGTCAATGCCTATTAAATCATCAAAGTTGATACCCCGAATAAGAAGATCAAGTGTCATATAAATGTGAATTGCATGTAGAGATATTATAAAAATATTATATTATTATTATTTATGTATAAACTATTAAGAAAATCATTAAAATTATCCGCCAAATGATCAAACCGCATAGTTACCACCAAAAGCATTAATCCCAAGTCTCAATGTATTAGAGGAATAAGAAGTTCGTGTGATAAAACCTACCAAAGATTATCTTTAAAAATATCCATTACATGAAAACAAAGCCCAATTTCTGCAAGAGAATGAAATGAAAATGTACAAGTCACTGTTCTATGTTGAGGGAGAAAATATGTTATACTCTGCAAGTCGGAGAATTATCAGTTTGTTAGGTTGGCAATGATTTTGCACCAACATTCAATGTGCTTCTGGCCTGAGGGCAGAGCGTGGATTAGAAAAAAGATTTATATTATGTATGGAGGAGGAGATAGTTTATATTGTGTATTGTGTGTAGAAGGAGATTGGCCGATGTAAGGCGTATGTATTGAATTGAATTTATTTATTGTTGTATATGTTGTTGAATTGTTAGGAGGTAAGATTCTCAGTAGAGTTATTAGCAGACTTTGTAACATATATGATTTCTGATCCAAAACCAACTGGATCATAAAATTTATATTATATTCTCGAATTGTCGTTTTAAATCAGAAATCAGAGGGCGTTTTGTGTCACGTGGTAATTTGAAACCACCAAATATTTCTAAATGAGCCAATAAAATGTAATAGAACTATAAAATTGGAAAGAAGGTTAGACCTATCTAAAGAGTAAATCAACTCAAATCAAGTATTATTAGTGATTAGGAGTAATAGCATTATCAACAACGATAAGAAAATGTATTATTGTGATTTAATAATTATGAGAACTCATTGGTAAGATCAAAAAATTATAAAGCGGCATAATTATTATTGGCGGATTAAAAAAATAAAAAATAAAATAAAATGCATGAACATTGAGGTTAGAGTTACTTGTTTACGTTTTGAAAAGAATTAGTCGATCTTGGATAAATCGATAATTATCCGAACCAATACTGAATGAATCAGCTGATTATTCGATCAACCCATATGACCGGTTGAATCATATAAAATTCACTCATAAAGGATATATTATGTATACTAAAGGAAGTCGATGTGTAGAAATACAAAAACTATTATTTCTGTATAAATATTTATTATAATCTAAAAAAGCATGATAAATCAAGAGTATAAAAAACTCATATAAAAACTAAATGTATTATCTATAAAATCGTATGTTACGATTTATTTATGAATTCAATTTAAGATAAATACCCCATATCTGTATAAAAAACTTCTTTTATTTAATTTTTTCTATTATAAAGCCGAGGAAGCCCTGATTCCCAAGGCAACCAATTGTATTGAGTCTATTAAATTGAGGGCAATCGAGAGTAGCTTATAGAGAATATTCTAGGAAGAGCAAATTTTTCTGAAAACCTTTTCTTCTGGCTTAAGATGACCCACCCGAGAGGATGCACATGGAGTTTAGGGTCTTTTCTTATTCCTTTTAAAAATTTTTTAATGAATTATTAAGCCAAACCCTTTTTTAAATGTAATGTATGTTTGTTAATGTTAATTGTTGTGAACTCAGTGCTGTCAAGAGTTCGTAATTGTAAAGATCCCATAAAAATAGCTTTAATTCGAAAGAAACTTATAAAAATCTGGATCACACGTTAGCCCAGCAGTGACGAAAAGGAGCCTACCTAATTAATTATTGGAAATAATTAATTCAATCCACGAGAACATCAGAACTTCAGTCAGTGAGTGATAAGTCAAACCAAATGAGCTCATTTGTCTACGTTCAGTGGGGTAATAATTATAAAAAAGCGCTATTCCAATTAATTAGAGTTAAAATAAAAAGTCACCACGTGTTGAACAATATCACATAGTTCACAAGAACTTTTTATAAATTTATTATTATATGTAGGAAGCTTACTTCCATGCACTGCGAAATTCATATTAAAAGCCCTGAGATCTCATGTTTGAATATTAATTATTAAATATTAATTTTGTAATTGAAACAAGTATATCATATCAAACTTATAGACCGAACAGGTTTTTATGGCAGAATTTTGTATGATTGGAAGTCTAAGTACCAGTATTAAATATAATATATTTATGAATTTGAAATTCATTATTGTGAATATTAGCAAAGCCTGTGATAATTATTCAGATTTTAAAAATAGATTATTTAAGTGAATTATAGTTATATCGAATATTTTATGCACATTTTTTATGGGAATATATTTTGTGTTTTATGTCAGCATACAAAATTATAGAATTTTTTTTAATCCAACTCATCTCGTGTTATATAGTTTGAGCTGTTTTGGTACCACAAATATTTAGCAGCATTTAAAATATTGAATCAAATAATATTAACCTTATTCAAAGCACTCAATATTTATCATCCTTTGATGATATTCATTTATCAGCCAGAACAAGTATATTAAGAAATTATATTAATAAGGTTCCAGTTATATCATATAAGGATCCAGAGAGCTTCAAGAACTGGCGTTGTAAGTTCTAAGGAATTTTGAAAGGGTATATTGGTGAATACTTGTATTCACGACGAGCATTTAAGAATCAACTAGAAACAACTATAGTTGGTCCTGATTATTCTCTAGTGGTACATGGTTACTGATAATCAGTCATCAAATATTCTTTTAATTTCCTTACTGGTATTCTTCAAGAACTTCATAGAAGCAGCGGTAAGAATTATCAATACCTGGTCCTTGAACCTTATGGTGATTATTTGTACTTATAAAATTCATGTTTCTACCACTGAGCTAGAGCTGAGGTTTGAACCCAGTAATTTTGCGAGCCGGAAGGCCTTAATTTTTTGTGAATTTATTCGCAAAAGAGGGAATTTAGAGACCGCTCTTATAAATACCAGAAACATCGTATTATCTGTGAAGGAATTGAAATCTACAACTTCTCACAATAGCTTCATAACGTGGGACTCTATCATAAGAGATAACCCCCCAGGAGCACAACTTCACACGATTTTGATTAAAGTATACCTGAAAAGTATGATAAGCTCTAGCAAATGCCCAAGCCCATACTGTGAAAATTTCAGGAGCTCCGCCTAATTACCGCCTTAGATTACATTTAAACAAAAAATTCGAGTAGAATAGATTGAGCATGAGAATCTCTACAATTAATGTTTTGTAACATTTTCACCTAAAATATTGGAAATAAGCTTTGATTTCGAGAAAATGTATTATTCAATTACAAATTATTGTTGATTCTATTAAATGATTGACTATGAAGAGATAGCAGACCTCGTGTGTCTCCAGCGTTATTGCCCTGTCACCAGCTGGCTCAAATCTTTGATAGTGGACTTGAGATGCAGGGAACACTAGCGTCAGGTGATCAATTTTTATAACGGCAAGGAAAGTTGTGAGAGTGCGCCACACCAGATTTTTTTGAGATGCTTTGGTCATGAATAGATGAATACACATTTGTACCACATTCACATACGTCACAGCCTATGTTATTGTTCACATCCCAATTCAAATGCAGAATTTCAAACAGATTTGTGTGTTCAGCAACGTGAATCTACCCAGAAACAATTGTCACACATCTTGATCGGAAGAAGAGAGAAATAGAATTAGAAGAACGGTGGCAAGAGAGAAAGGACGAGAAGTAAAATGAACTAGAATAAATTTGAATGGAAAATCGATCGACAGACGAAATGAAATGGAAAGTGTCTCTTTCAGTTTGCTTCACGCTTTAATCTCAATGTCTCTTTCTCTCTTATAATTCTCCTCCTTCTTATTATTTTTCTTCTTCCTCTTCTTCTTCTTCTTCTTCTTCTTCTTCTCCTCCTCCTTCTTCTTCTTCTTCTTCTTCTTCTTCTTCTTCTTCTTCTTCTTCTTCTTCTTCTTCCTCGTCTTCTGGTTTTTCTATTTCTCCTGGTTTTTCTTTTTTCCTGGTTTTTCTTCTTCTTCTTCTTCTTCTTCTCCGTCATCATCATCATCATCATCATCATCATTTTCTTTTTCGTCTTCCTTTTTCTTCCTCTACTTCTCAATTTCATTCTTCTCCTCCCCCTTCTCCATTTACTTATTCTCCTCTAACCTACAAAACCACATTTACATTGAATTGATATCAGACTACTTATGAAATGGTCATTACACTCCCGACCGTGTGAGAATAATGCCTTTCATTCTATTATTACCCTCATTGCAATAGTGGACTCAACTATACTGTTATGAACTTTGTCGTCTGGCGAATAATGAATGAATGAATGTAATATTCTAATGAATGAAATGATTTCTCCGCCGGATATTGCTTCCATATTCGCTGTTGCACTCTGATGAACAAATCGAATTATTGATTCCAAAGTTTCCGTCGCTTTTTCATTAGGAAATCTGCCTTAATTCGAATGTTTCTATTGTTTTCGTGTGATACATTATATGAGTAGGAACTGGGTCATTCATTGTTGGTCGAAAGTTGAAGAATAATTGATTATTCATTGGATTTTGTCACCAATTTCCAACTTTTTCGATGAAACTTTGTAAAAAGTTTATTGTGTACTAGCAGGTGACCCAAGCTCAACAAGGGTTTGGTTAACAACTTGACGAACTGAAAACTTCACTTACTGAAATCCTAAAGAATTTAAAATCGGCATTTAACCATCCTCGGTAAATCAAGAATCTTCATGCAAAATGATTACAAGTTAATCAACCCAGTAGTTCAGACTTGATGATGCGCCACTCGTGAATTTTCTATCTCGCACATATATATTATGCCAATTCTTCCCTTTATTATAATATTATAAATTTTTAATTCTTCACAAAACATTCTGGAGAAGGTTTTTTCTCCATGGAGGATAAATACTTCGAATTTGATATCAAACAGCCAGTAATAGGATAATATTTTTAGCATAATGTTGGTATCATCTGCTGTAGATCATAATATTGCTGCAAGAACGACAATTTTCAACGGGAAATATTTTCATTTATATGGCTTTATGTTAGTGAGGAGTCCCTTATTGGAAGGTCTCACCTCACCTGAATAAATAATTTGACTCAATAATAAATAATTTTAGGGAAATAATATGATCTGTGGAGAGACACTGGAAGAATCAGGATGAATAATGAACTAATCAACTCATTATGTATAGGAAAATGGAACATCAAAGTAGGAAACTGCCAGAACGTTTTAAATATTAAGGAAATTGGAAGGATAAGAATTTAGAATAATCCAGTTCAAGACGAAAGAATCATAATATAAAGGATTTCTTTTTAAAAGAGAATATATTTCCTAGGGCGCATTGTAGAGTCTAAGAGACTAGTAAAGCTAACTGAGAAATCACTGTTGAACTAAAACACAGAATACTACTACCGAACAGTATTACAGTGAGGGGAAAAATTAACAAGAGATTGACCTACTGGGAAAGGGAAATTCAAATGGTGTAAAATTTAATTCAGCTGGTGGCTCAGAATAACTGTAAAAACATTGAGAACTGAATGTCAAAAGAGAAGATTTGGAAGAGAATATTGGAGACTATAGATCCTACTGGATAATACTGGATTATGAGAGAAAATCAAAAAGATAGACAGTTCAAGACTGTTCTTGGTTTTCATTTCTCAGGTAGAATAACTTTCTATAGTAGCTTGAATTTTCCACTTCAATTGTTAAAGAAGTTCCAAAAAGATTTCAATTTTCAACAACTTTTTTTCAACCGTGTGATGGAAAACGTTTATTGTCATGAGATAGTCAATACTGTAATAAATCTCGAAACGCATCATTTTTCAAAGTGAATAACTTTGGTTTTGGCTTTATATGCTGTAAACTCCTTGAATATCCTCATGTGACTACTGTATTTAAAATATATAAAAACATCCACATTACAACCCAGATTACACTTTCATCATAATGTTGCAAGAATGTCTCTTTATGATGTACATAATCAGCTTAATACAGTAGTTGTTATTCTTTTAATTGCTAAACTACGGTAGATACAACAACTTTCAATTTCAAACACCATATCATCATTGTATAACTGTTTCTTAATTACTTGTTAATAAACCAGGTTCCATGAGCATATTCTTTCCAATTTATTATCAGACCAACATTTACTAGCTATTAGTATCCACTGAACTGGATACTGTTAAAAACCAAGGAATCATTGATTGCAAATTGCAAAAAATCTAAAACTAGATATAATTTATTGGTTCTCCTCAAGTTTGTATTGACATATTATTGGTGGTTCGAGTTCTTTTCAGACGGATTTATAACTTACATGCTCGATCACCTTCTCCAGAACCTTAAACACATTAAAATAAGCTATAAACTATTAACTCCAAACACTCAAAAGCTATAAAGTATTTCTCCTTTTTCACTGTCGTGGATTAGATTGAATTCTTCTGAGGTGAGTTCTCTTACAATATAAAATTCACCTCGAAATATCAGCTTTGGATCAATTAGAAGCATTGAGGTTATCTACATGGAACACTGACATTTCTACTTGAATTTTAAACTGTCATTACTGCTTATACAACACTACCATCTTTTTCCATTCAACCAATACTGACATACATAAATGAATCAAAGTTTGTTGGAGTATCACTGTTTATTGGGTACTTTTCTCTCAATACTTTGCTATGTAATGAGATATTCATGAATATCTACTCACAAATAGTTTTACTTCTCAGGAAGCTAATTAGATGTAATAGGTTCCATGATACGTTCTTTGTAAATCTACGTAAATCTATGATAGTTTTCTCTGTCAATAGCTACAAAGTATGTCTGATCTCATGAAATAGCTAGCCCTTGTTTTCCCAATTTGTATATTCTGAATGGAATAATACTTAATATTTCTGGAATTGACTTATATCTAACGCATGTGATTCATGGTTCAGTGAATTTCATCTAACTCTTTCGTGAAAGAAGTGAGTATTCAAATCAAATGCTATTGTTCGTTCCCGATCATATTTATATATGATTTGTAATGATAATTGTATCCACAAATAAATAAATGAACAAATGAATCGTTCTCTCAATTGCTTTCCATTGAGCAAGTGATTGACAGTCAATCTCCAGCTTTCCAATTTTCCGACTTCAAAATAAAATTGAACTTGTCAGTTCTTAAATTCATAGTGGTCCACTTGTTTCATTGATCAGTTGCGACCTGAAAACTCTGACACCAGACCTGAGCCAGCCAGGTCACTCGATATTATTATTTCACTTGTTCTACCAATCCATTTTACTAAGGATTTGTTCTACTAAGGAATCCATTTACTATGGATTTGTTTTTGTTACAAGGGATTAGAGCAGTGATATACAGTAAGTAGTGATAAAAAAAAAGCTAAAGATAAATAAAGCAGTGATAAAAAGTATTCAAACGTTATTCATGGGAGATTTAAGTTTTTTGCTCGAATGAGGTATTGAGGGGTTGAGAGCTGAGTGTAGATAGGAATGGGAATACTTTTCCATGGAAGTAGAACTCTACTTGTTGCGATGAATTTCACTCTTTTGAATTAATATTCCCTGTGTAAGAAAGTGATTCCATGTTTATCGAAAATATTACATGAATAACTAAATTATTTAATCTTTGTAATTCATCCAATTGGAAATTCTCAATCTAATTCATCATTTTTGAATCGTTTTTCAATGGATTTCGCAGATTTGATACCTAGTGTGCTTGTACTCCTTACGTTTCAGTAAGGAACCAGGTGCTGTACTGAAATATTGGGGAAAGAGATCATAATATCACTTGTGTCATATTTGTGGATATTTGTGAACCTTTGGAAATATATGTTATTTCCATTGAGATAATATAACAGGAAAGCATTACGATAAATTTCAACCAACAACTTAGAAAAAATCAGAGCTATAGCAGTATTAACCCAGCGATTTACTGATCATATTCACTATCAAATCACTTTCAAAAATCGAAATATGAATAGTTCCAGCCTTCACGATTACAATACTAGCAATTATTATAATTCCAATGAATAATTCAACAATTGTTCGTTATTCGATAGAGACTATATAGTAAGATTCAGTTTGGAACTGTCCTTTCAGATAAAACTAGCATTTCACGTTCAGATAATGCTAAAGTTTTAAACTGAATATCTATAGCGATTATTTGAATACGATTAGAGAATTGTATCCACTTTAATCAATGAATACTGATTAATATCTTTGTTATTTGTTCCGTTGTTTTTTCCTGTATACCTGTCTCTCTCTCTATGCTATTATCTGGTTAATTCATTATCTCTTTTCTTGAGTCTCTCTGTGTTCCTATTATATCTTCTCCGCGACACACAAAAAACCGCGAGTCGAATAAATTCCCCGCATTTTCGAGTTGTTTCTGATAACTGCTAAAGAATTCTCCACCTTCGCCCACTGGCGTTCACCCACGTTAAACTTGATATTATCTTGAAAAATTCCTCCTAAACGGCTTCATTCATCCAGCGAAGAATGAATCCAGACACTTTGCCGTTTGATATTCATCCAACGATGAATATTTATAGGTTATGTTTATTCATGTTGGATGCTCTATCATCTTCTCTAGAACGACTCGTCATTTTATTATCGCGCTGTGCTGAATTGAGATATTCTGATTATTATTCTATCTGTTTCTAATTTTTCATCGCCGCCTTACCCGAAAATTATGAGTCAACTATTCACAAATCAATATTAAAGAGCTACGGTGATTTCTGGACAACTTTATTCACTAACATTTGAAGGGATTTTAAGCAGAAACGATCTTATTTTATTTCAAGTTTCCAATTTTTCAATAATGAGCTAGCATGAAAACATTATTACAGATGCTTTTAAGAATGCAATAATTTGTAGATAGCTTGTTCCACTGTTATTCGAAAATAATTCGAGCACGGAGAATTTCAATTCAAACACCAGTTCCACACAATTTATGCCTTCTAACTTAATTTATGCCTTCTAACTTAAGTTATGCTTTCTAACGCAATTTATGCCTTCTAACGTAATTTATACCTTCTAACGCAAACTGTCTTTCCACTAATTACAATTGATTGCAATTTGACTAGAACGGATAGCTATGTTAATTCAAATTAACATAGTTGTTAATTTCAAATTATCCTGTATTGAAATCAATTGCAGGACTGTTTTGGGGTGTGCACTAACAGAGAATGGCCAAGCGTACCGCGTTCAGCGGTCTACGTTCTTTCAAAGGACAAAAAAAAAATGACGGTGGTGAAATACAAGCGTTCTATATCTGGATTTTTTATCAATCGAAAGCGGTAAGCCGGTAATTGTCTCTCTATCTATAGTAATAGAGATGGATCTAGTCAGTTCAATATTAATTGCCTTTCAGAATTTTTCATTTTTATTCCGGTTCCAAGTACGCGGAACTTGAAAAACCAAGATAATGCAGATCTGAAAACAATCATTAGTGCCGACAAACAAAAACTAACAAGAAACTTCTCATACTATTTATTGAAAACTCGTCTTTTTTCTTTAGGGCTACTTTTAATATAAATAAAAATATAAATCAGAGTACCCTTACAATTTACTTCGTCACAACATGTTTCGGCTACTAAAGCCATTTTCAAGTTTCATTGAAAACTTTCATATTTTTCATATCTACCTAATTAATTGAAGAAAAATAGAAAGAAATCCATAGTCTATTTATATATCTATAGTCTATGAATCCATATCTTGTATAGTTTATATAAATCAAATTATAACAATGATAACATTCAATGGAAGGCTTGTAATTGAATTGTTTGTCCGATTTTTTAATAAATCTCAATAATTTGTGATTGAATCTCTTCAATTTTTTCAAAATATTTTCGGTTTCACTTTCAAAAATTATTCAATTGCAAAGGAAAATACCGTATTCTTCGGAAAGAGAAATAATTCCTTCCTGATTGATCTTCAACTACCAACTTTAAAGTTTCCTTGTACAGTTTTTATATTGTCGATTATAAAACTAAGATCGTTACGAACTTTTTCCGCTCGGTGTTCGTAAAGCTTCATGAGTGAATTCATCCATTACCAATATATAGATATTTTTCTAAACTCGTTCAACTTTACACTAATTCTGGATTTCTACGATAAACATTTTATCAGGATATAGTTTCTGCTAATAGCCTATACAGAGTGGATTTTATGTACATTCTACCCGTGTTTAAATCAGCTACAACTTCATAATATAATATCATTTTCATATCATCGTAAGAGAGTGGATATAAAAGTTTAATAACCTATCGATCCTATAAAACATAGCTGATTAGTTTCTAATTGAACTCAATTTTTTTATACGAATGAATGTTCAGATTTACTGTTTGTTATCTAGATTGACTGACTGGACTAAGTGATAGTTGATTGACTTTTCTGAGGTTTTACGAGATTCCATCTATATCTTGAGTGTTTTTATTGGTATAAATATCAGTAATAAATTCTTACTTTCGATACCTGGTGAAACTGAATTGATAAGGAGTTACTTCCATAATATATTTTCCGAGTATAGGATATTCATACATTCGTTTTTTCTCGAGTAAAACTGATTTTTAATTGAATTGAAGGTATCTCTCAGTTAATTAACAGTAGAAGTTATTTCCTTATCCGCGTATATCGAATTTTATGATGAAACACGACTGATTTAACATCAATTTTGCTGTGATATTATCGAATCACTTCACCTTTTACCTGGTTGGATGAAATAGATTGGAAATCAATTATAAGATTACTCTGATAATTCTATTTGATGATGAATCAAGCCTAGTTCAATGAATGCTTTTTATTTTAATTGATACATGATCATGATACATAATCAAGATTTCAATCATTCAAGAAAAACCTGGGATTGGAGTTTGATGGTAATGTAATAATGTTATTGAGCATAAAATTCTTGATTGAATTTATTAAGAGCGAATATTCTTTGACTGATTGCAAGAGTGTGCACCCGTACTTCACTATCGAATATACTTATGGGTTTATAATTATAATACTATTTTATTTTTATTAATATAAAAACCATTCCTATTGTAATGATTGGGAAAGAAAATAAACTATTCATTGTTCAAATGGAATGTTATATTTCTGAAACTGTAGACCTACAAACACTTTTATTCATACAATTCGTTGTATAGACTATTTTCAATTCATTGTTAACTATTGCAGGTTAGTTTTATCATCATAATAATTATCATTGTTGTGTTTGTTGGAGATCTTCCTATTGATTCAATACATTTTATGATTATTGAATGGCGATTGATAGGATATTTTCCAAATTGAAGTGTAATCTATATTTTTCGGATTTAGGTTTGAGTAATTTTGAAATGAAATCAATTTGAAATTTGTTTCATTCTTTTTTAGTAGCGAAAGGTGATTCACTATTTTCTCACGGATTGCCGGAATATTCATAAGGATCTAATTATCATGGAAACAGAATAATATAAGTATCACTTACAGTTAGTATACGTATCACAGAGCTACCTAACTTAATCGCAAATCCTCATCGATTAATCAAAAACTTTCAAATATTGTGTTCAAAATACTCTAACGAGTTTAGAAAAGCTCAAGTTTAGAAAATCTACATTATCAAGGAGTTTATCCAAAACTATTTTACTGATAACTAAACATCCATCAAGTGTAAATAGAAATAAAAATAAAAATCTCAGTACCCTTTTCTGAATTATTCAATCACAACATGTTTTAACAAGTGATATCACTTGAAAATGGTATAAATATTGAAACTTGGTGTGATTGAATAATTCAAAGAAGGGTACTGAGATTTTTATTTTTATTTCTATTTATATTACAAGTAGCCCTATACAGAAAAGAGACAATTCATCAAGTGTTATATTTTAACGAATGTGAGGAACCGTATAACATAAACGTAGAACCGTATAACATTTCCGTAAAATTGTATAAAAGTTAACAACGCGTGATCCGTATAATCTTATAGTACCGAATAAAACGCATATAAACCGAGTATTATGTGGTAGTGTAACGTTTAGTTAAATAATCTTTGTATTATGACGTAATATGTCTGTGTTGAATAACTGGTGCATCCGATACAGTTCTGTTACACAGAGACTGGGAAAATAACTGGGATTGTGAGGAAATATTTCAATAATTTATGTGAGAAATGTGCCGATTGTGTTTTCATTGAAGAAGAAGTTGATTCACGTTTTGGGAATCATTCTGTTTTCCTACTCCAGTTTTTGTAGGCCAAGTGTTGAATGTTACGGAAAATGTTTTGAGATCTATTGTCACAATTTTTTGTACAAATTAAATGTTGAATAATCTTGGAGCGGAAAATGTTTTAAGATTAAATGTTTTGATATTATCACGATTTTTACGCAGTTGAAAGTCTGTAAAAGCTGATTTTTTTTGTCAATTAGCTGGTTCATATTTTATATTCACAGTAACTATCGTACAATATTAGGCTATGAGGGAGCTGATTATCGTATTTTGTATTCTATACCTTAAATTTTTTGTATTATCGTATTTTGTATTCTATACCTTCAATTTTTGAAGAAGTTATGTCTAACAGTTATGTCTAATCATAAGGGAGTTGATTATCGTATTTTGTATTCTATACCTTAAATTTTTTGTATTATCGTATTTTGTATTCTATACCCTCAATTTTTTGGAGTAGTTATGTCTAACTGTAATAGATTCAAATATTTTCTGTCAATTGAATGAATTAGGAATGGAAAAAAATCTTTTCATTCATTCATACTTGTAGAAAATCGGATTGTCTGGAGTAAATTATCATAAATTCTCATTTTAAATTTTATGGTTTCACTTCTTATATGAATATGCCGGAAGTTTTGTACAGGACTACACTTTCCAAAAAAGAAATTCAGAAAGACTACTGATACCAATACACGATATGATCTAGCTGAATAGATCCCCGTTCATATAAAGTCAAGTAGGTTCATGTCATATAGATTTCAGTTTGATTTTCCGTTTTTTTTATTTCCCGTTCCATAGAGGAGTAATGTAATGGTGTCAGTTCTTCATGATTTCTATTACTACATCAAATCAAATCAATTTAAATAATTCGAAACTACTGTTTCTTATTGGCGTTACATCGATAAGCATTTTTTAAGTCATGTATTTCATGAGACAGTGTACAGTATTCTCAATCTGGAAACTAACAGGGTAATTGGCGGAATATGTTTATTATCGGGAATGTGATTTTTATTTTCAGAGGAATTCTTTAGAGGTGTGATTATCATTCCGCGCTAATTGGAGATGATCCATCCCAAGTAGTTCATAATATTAGGGACTTGATTCCCTACAATATATTATATATATATTAGGATTTCACGGTGAATCACCGCCTTCCTTCTTTTAGTCGGATTTTTCATGTTTGTCGGTCATTCCACTCCCCATCTGTGAGATTTCTAGCCACTATATATTATCCGTTATATTATTAGTTCAAACAAGTATACAATTCCATTTATTTCATGTCATAACTCATTTGAAGAGTTTCGCCACAATTTACAGTTTCAGTTACCCCTTGTTTCAACAAATTCACTTATTTCCAAGTTACTTTTTGCTTCAACAAATTTATACTCCATTTTCATCGAGTTCATTCTCTTTCAATTAGATTTTTAATTTTTTGCAAAATTTTGTTTAGTTATTCTCTATCCTCTAAGCTCATATCTACTATTGATTGCATGTGTGAGTGTGTGAGCTTCCTCTAACAATCGTTGATTATTAAAAAAAAAACAGTTCATTTTTGACAAAATAATAATTGATTTTTTCAATTGGAATCAAATTTTCCTAGAGAACTGTATAAGTGTCACTGAATTCTTTTGTTTTTTCCACCTATATTCTCCTACTTTCGCTTTAGTTCAACTTCATAGTCTAACCCTATTTTAGTATTATTTACTTTCCCTCATTTTCCGACGTTAGATCTTCATTTATTCTCACTGATACGATTATTTTCACCCCAAACCTACAACATTCTACAAATAACACCCTAAGGTCTACCCACCCTACAAATCACCATGAAATCACACAAACATGAAAAAATAGAGAAACAAGAAATCTACTTACGTCTATCAGCACTTGAACACTTTTCATAACGATTTATTCAACGGTTTAAATCACAACACCACGGCACAATTTCTTCAAAATAATCCAAATTTTGTCACAACGTGAATTTCTATAATCCAATACTGCTGCACTAAAAAACACTTGTCCTATTGTAGTAGCACTGAGAAGTTGTAAATCCTTGGGGGGTATGCGCACACTTGGTGATTCACCGAAAAAGGGAAGATTTGGAGAATATTTGTTCCACACAAAGTTTTGAGGTTGACGAAGGTTTGAATTTTTCACATAGAGTTTGAGGTGGGATTTTGTAGAATTTTCTCACATAGTTTGAGAGGAAATTTGTAGAATTTTGCACAAATTTGTTTGTGGTGGGTAAGGGGAGTACACACTGCACTTGCTGAAATTTTGTTTGGTGGAAGAAAAGAAGAGACTGAACACAGTATTTGCGCGCGTGTGCGAGGAAAGCAAGGACTAAAGAGAGTACGTCGACTGTCTCCGACCAGTTCAGAGTGCACACTAAACAGAGTCCGCCGTCCGACTCTTCTCGCGCCACACCACTTTTACTCTCAGCTGCTACACTTACAGATGATAATCTGATTCAGTTTTCTTCAGCCGCACGCGTCTTCGCCCTTCCCTGGCTGCAGCATCCCTCCCATAGTGTACCCGAGGGGGGCGCAGGTACCGTTGGAGCCCCCTCCACCCCAGAACGGGGCACGAGCCGGTTATGCGGCTGTGATTTAGAAGGGGAAACTGTGTTCTTTATTGAGGTAGAACCTTGTTGGTGCTTGCGGGGAGGGGACACCCAACTGCCCTAGTTCTGTCACCGGTCCTTCTCCATCTCCTCCTCATCATCATGATCCTCCACCTCCCCATCCACAACCACCCACTCCTCTTCACCATCGACCGAATCCTCCTCCTCCTCCACTACGTTGTCTCCTGTTTTGCCTTCGCCACCTACACCTCTCCGGTCATTCCTTTTTCTTTGACGTCTTTTCATCTGTGGGTTTTCCTCTTCATGATCCTCTACTTATTTTCCTTCTGCTTTTCTCCGTGGTCTCCACCTTCAGCTTTTCCATATATTTCCTCCTTCTTCCTGACTCTAATATATCGTATCTGCTTCTTCTTGCTCCATCATTTCCTCCTTGTATATCTTCTCCATCCTCTCTTCTCCGATCTTCTTTTCAAAATTATTCATTTTCCTCCGTCTTCCTGATATTTTCCCACTTATTTCCCCTTTTTAATAATTCTTTGAGCTTCTCCAGTTTCTTTCTTCCTCTGCTTTATGTTTCCATTTTACATATTTTTAGTGTTCTCTACCATCATTATCTCATCTCGCTCTATGATCCTGAAATATGATTGTTCTGATTTCCCATTTTTTTTGGTTCATCACTCAGTCTCAAAATTAATCTTCATTCAAATCTGTTTTCATACATTTCCCATCTCGCTTTCCTTCTTTCCTTCCTTATTGTCCTTATTTCACAATTTTTTTTGGTTCATCATTAAGTCTCAAAATTCATCATCAATCAAATCTTTTTTTCATTTATTTCCCTTTATTTTCCTCCTTAGACACTTATTTTCAACCCTTCTCATATTTCCCTACCTTTTTTGTCTCTCATCCTATTCTCCTTCTCCTCTTCCCTTCAACATTTTCCTTCTCATTCTTCTTGTTCTTGCTCTTTCTCTTTCTCTTCCTGTTGTACCTTGTTCTTCTTGTTTCCTCTGGTCAAATTGTTTTTTGTTCTGCTTGTGCAATAGTTATTCCTTATATCTTTCCTCATCTTCTCGTTCTTTTCTTGTCTCTCCTCCACTTCTTGTCCTTCTCCATCTTCTCCTTCGTATCCTTCTCCACTCACACACCTCCTTCTTCCCCGCCACATACGTAATATCCAATATTATCGCTTCTCTTCTCCAACCCCTTCTCAATCTCTTAATTTCTGCTTAACACTATACATCCACCGTATGAGGCTAGAGGTGAAGATGACCACAGACTATCATCTATTGCTTGGTATTACATCCCCTGTATGAGGCTAGAGGGGAAGATGACCACTATCACTCAATTGCTTGATATTACATCCACCGTATGAGGCTAAAGGGGAAAGATGACCACTATCCTCTCCACGGTAGGCGCCTATAAACATCCTTACTGCTCTGGTTGTGAAGCATTCTGCCCACTGAAATGGAAAGTGGGGTGGGGATACTTCTCTCTCACTCACCGTTCCCCTCTCTCACTCACACCTGAGTATAACGGGGACTGGTAACTGGTGCAGTGGTGGGGGGAGTTGCGGTGAATTCGGCGGATGGCTAACTGGCTTCAGTCGGCTGAGAACTGTCTTGGAGGAAGGAGCTACGTCACTTCGCTCTTGACGCCCGTTCAGATCTCTGCGATCTCGACGCGATCTGGTTTTACCACTTTGCAAGTCTAGGATCTCCACCTTACAAGTCTCCAACTTGTAGATTTGATCATAATGAACAGATTTGATTCGATTTTATTGATGAATAATCAATTTGATTTGATTGATTGAATCATAAACAAATTCGATTTGATATTTTTTATTAGTTCAGTTTATTTTATTCTTCACCGCAGTCTAATGACTAGGGAAATTGTTAAATCAATTTGGTCAAACAATCGGGAATTGTCAAATCAATTTGGTCTAACAATCGGGAATTGTCGAATCAATTTGGTCAAACAATCGGGAATTGTCAAATTAATTTGGTCAAACAATCGGGAATTGTCAAATCAATTTGGTCAAACAATCGAGAATTGTCAAATCAATTTGGTCAAATATTCGGTAATTGTCAAATCAATTTGGTTAAACAATCGGTAATTGTCAAATCAACTTGGTTAAACAATCGGTAATTGTCAAATCAATTTGATCAAACAATCGGGAATTATCAAATCAATTTGGTCAAACAATCGGGAATTGTCAAATCAATTTGGTCAAACAATCGGGAATTGTCAAATCAATTTGGTCAAACAATCGGGGATTGTTAAATCAATTTGGTCAAACAATCGGGAATTATCAAATCAATTTGGTCAAACAATCGGTAATTGTCAAATCAATTTGGTCAAACAATCGGGAATTGTCAAATCAATTTGGTCAAACAATCGGTAATTGTCAAATCAATTTGGTCAAACAATCGGGGATTGTCAAATCAATTTGGTCAAACAATCGGGAATTGTCAAATCAATTTAGTCAAATCAAATCGGGAATTTATTGTCATAATCATATTGTCATGAATGAATGTTGTCTATCTGTATCAAAAACTGAGAGCTCAATTGAAAACTAACTGGTCCGCACTGGATTTATCGCCTTTACTATTTCTGATTGGGGAGTGATTACATCAACTTTACGATGATTGTGCGTTGGGAGGTGATGACTGTATTATACTGATACTTATTATCTGGTATATATATCTATTGATTTCATTCATTATTCTAAATTTTACAAGAAAGAACTGACCGGGATAGAAAAACCAAGGATACTCCTTGTACTATTTTTTCTCCCAAATTTAGATAATATGTTAAAAGTCCAAAATGCTAATAGACATAAATTAATGCTCTATATTATTTGTCCTAAACTGACTGTATTGATTTGAGTTGAATCGGCTGGCTTAAGCCATCATTTTTCCTGTTGATGGTAATGTCTTCATCATGTGAAAAGTTGGGAAAGTTGTAAAGATAATGTATTGTGTCAGATCTTCTGATCTATTGCACATCTTCTGACTAACGTTGATCGGCTATAGGCTTGTGCGTGATAATTGGAACATATTTTGATGAATGGCGGACTATGTTTATGTGAATAACTGAATGTATTGTTTTCAATTGGCTCTTTTGATTGAGAACGTCTTTTCTGTACTATTAAAGTGCAGATAGTCTTGTGCGTGCTTTATGTGATGAATGATTGTCGAGAGAGATGAATGAATTCACAGTCCAATCGTGGAGTGATAAAGATTCGTCATAATGTAGCTGGATCTAGAATGCTCCAATCTCTTTAGTTTACAAGCAATTTTACATGAAAATTCACAGAATATTTATCTTGAATATGATGACGATAGAGTGAAAAATGAGAGTAGGATAGGCGCAACTATATCTATTTATATATTTATTAGGTTAGCACAAACCATATCTTACTCAATATAATGATTGTGAGTGTATAGATTCAGTCCGGACCTATCTTGCACGTTTCCTAATTTCCTCTACTCAAATTTATCCAGCATCGTTATCATTACTCTTATTTAGAGAGCAGTTAGTATTGATATCATCTCACAGATCGACCGATCGATTTAATTGAAAGACTTGTGCCTCTTACATCCATTGGTGGTTAACCAATTGAGCAGTGTGGAGTGATAGTGATTTGTTATAATGTAGCTGGCGTCTAGAATGCTCCAATCTCTTTAGTTTTCTGGCAATTCTTCATGAAAATTCACAACATTTTTCTTGAATGTGATGACGATAGAGTAAAAAATGGGATTAGAATAGTCGTGACCATTATATTCAATATAATGATTGTGAGTGTATAGATTCAGTCCGGATCCATCTTATCACGTTTCCTAAAAAATGTCCTCTACTCAAATTTATCCATCATCGTTATCATAACTAATTTATCATACTAAAGATACTAAAATATATACTAAAGATACTAATTTATCATACTCAATTTATACTAATCATACTAAAGAAACTAAGTTAGATAGATAACTATCTAGATAGATAACTAAGATAGATAACTATCTTATTCGATATAATGATTGTGAGTGTATAGATTCAGTCCGGACCTATCTTATCACGTTTCCTAAATGTCCTCTACTCAAATTTATCCAGCATCGTTATCATAACTTATTTAGAAAGCAGTTAGCATTGATATATCATCTCTCGGATCGACCAATCGATTAAATTGAAAGACTTGTGCCTCTTACTTCCATTGGTGGTTAACCAATTGAGCAGTCGGCTCAAATAATTTCTGGTTAAGTGGAAGAGTAGACAATACTGTACAAACTTCGCCAATTCAACAAATAAAAAAGTAATTCTATTCTGAACAGGAAGAAGGAGAATATTGGCTATTATGGCTGGAAAACCTGCATACCTGGTTCTCCAAGACTACAACACAACTTCTCAGGATGGCTGTAAATAAGATATTCATTTATTCATGTAACTTATTAATTTATTGGTTATATTGAGGTCCACGTTATAATGACAGTATTTGATCAACTTTGGTTATGATATCCTTGTCTATCATTCGACAAAGCCGGTGGTACTATCCTTTTCTAGGTCCACAACGATGCCAATTATGTTTTCGACAATGTAGAAATATAATTAATTAATGCAGAGAATCGGCATCGCTATTCTTCTATCTTTATCCACTGCCATTATAACGTGGACCTCACTCTAGAGTAAACAATACAGTAGTCGGAGAAGAAAACAGGCTATTGCTTAAAACTTTTTCAATCTCCTAATTTTGTCTTGAATTGTCCAAATATTAAGTAGGTTATGTCCATTTCAATTTATACACTGAATCATCAATCTGATTATACATATCAGAATAAAACATACAAGTCAGGCCGATATTCGGTATGAATAGGCACTAGCTGAAGAAGAATTCTAAACACCATCACTTCTGATTACTATTCTATATTCTCAGTTATATCTGAAATATATTCCTTGAAATGTCTGAAATACAATATATTGACGAGAAGCCGTGGTATATTGTCACGTTATTCTTTATATTAAAATAACGATTAGCCTCCTGCTTGGCATCAGTCGGTAAAGCATGAGATTTAATATAATAGGGCGCGGTTTTATAATAGTATTCAGTCTTAAAAAATCTTGATAGGCCTAGATATGGGCTTCTCCAATAACTCTTGTAATTCAATAATAATAAATATATATATAAATGATACTTATACTATAGAGATGAGGAATATAAAATAAATTGCACACCATGAAAATTTTACACATATATTACATAAATAATGCAAAGATCAGTCGAGGCAAAAATATATATAGAGCGATAAAAAATATAATATAAAAATAGAACAATATTTGAAATCAATAAAAATATCACAGGCTAACTTTATATTCTAGATTTATGGCACGAATCATTACCATGTGCCTTTATCTTGAAATCATATGCATTCTTTGGCATGTAGCTGTGACATGTACTTGCTAATACTTGTCGACTTGGATAATTCAATCAAAAAATATGTGCTCTAAGATCAGCTTGATAAATTAGCCACTAATAATCCAAATATATATTTATATATTAAAACCTCTAGTATTTAGTAGATTTATTTGTATCGAATATATATTTTTATCTCAGGGTGCAAGATTCGGCAACTGACGGAATAGGTAGAGCCATTCATCTAGTGAATTAGAACTAGGATAAATTATCGCAATTGTATTGCAAAAAATTAAATATTGTATGCATACGTTTGATAGCCTAGATTTCGTACTTCTTTGATTAAATAGAAATTCTAAAAATATTGATCTATATATTTTTCTTTCAATTAAATACCTTTAATACTAATTATTACTTGCCCAAGTATTACTCTTATTAATTTCTTAATTTATAATAACCCTTTCGGCGAGCTAGCTTTGATCATCAGATTATTTCGAAGCATAGGGCGCCCATCACTAAATTCAAATTTAAATCACTCAGTGTCGAAAATCTCTTGTAAGCCGCCGATGTCGATCCAACTCCATGTGGTCCGGGAATATGGTAGCCGGAATCGTCTCCTCCAAGGGGTTATAAATTTAATAAAAATGAAAAATGACTTCTGCTTCACAATAGCATCACGAAGTCTTTTAAGAAATTTAATAATTTACTTTAACTTTAAATTTTTACAAAATTATTAATAAGGTACTTCGCTCTAAAATATTTGGGGTCCTCTTATGTGGCATCTGGGGCGAGTGCT
This sequence comes from Nilaparvata lugens, assembly GCF_014356525.2. NCBI lineage: Eukaryota > Metazoa > Arthropoda > Insecta > Hemiptera > Delphacidae > Nilaparvata > Nilaparvata lugens. Next base: position 10,561,967 of record NC_052504.1, read on the forward strand.
GGTTCTTCCTTCTCAAGTTTTACCGATCCTCTTTCCGACTTTCAAATTAGCATAAAATTTAAATATCCCAATCCTCCGCCATTAAATTCAAATAGATCTTACAAAAAATGCCAAAATATTGCTTAGATTATATGATTATAATTTCTTTGCATTCGAGCCATATTGATAACATAGATTACACAATTTTTACACGAAAACTAGTACATTTATATAATATATATAAATATTTTTGAATCGGCCTACAGTTGCCGCCCATTAACTGCCGTTTTACTATTGGTGCATGCAAATTTTATTAGGTATTCATGCGCCTGGTAACTCTCACTTCCTGAATACATTAAATTATTTTTATTTGGTTTTTTATTTATGCTCTTTGCATGCTAGTTAATATTTTATATTAATATTAATTCCATGCTAACTAATAATTAGCCACGTGGACGGGTATTTTTTCACATTGCACACCATCCGAATGCAATAAAGCTCTGCCAAGGGGTTTTGGTCAGATTCTACGTTCTTCTGTTTGATCGATCTCTAGGTCACCGATCCGTGAATACTTCTACATAATCAATCTTCAAATATTTTATAAATAATCTATTTATGAGTAGTAAACTTCCTTCAAATCCTTTTTAAGTTCTTGTACCATTTAGCCAGAACAAGCTGATGCTATCTAATCTTGTTTATTATCTGCTTGGGCGATATTAGCCAATTACTTTATTTTTAGACCTATTACTATTTCTGTTAGGGCTTTTCATCTACCCAGATTTAAATATGTTACAATATTTGATGAGTGGGCAGCCAATCAGAGGAAAACTATAGAATCAAACTCGCTATCCTTGTTATAACACGTCATTTCATTTTCGTCCGGATTAGTTTATGAATTTTTGCTGGATTTGCACACACCAGTGACAATATAATGTATGAGTGACAATATATAATATATAGGTGGGGATATATAATTTATCCGATCCAAGTGAATCTATATAATATATAAAAGCGAAATGGCACTCACTCACCGACTGACTCACTCACTCGCAGAACTAAAAATCTACCGGACTAAAACGTTCAAATTTGGTAGGTATGTTCAGTTGGCCCTTTAGAGGCGCACTAAGAAACCTTTTGGCAATATATTAACTCTAAGGGTGATTTTTAAGGGTTTAAAGTTCGTCTCTTAGTATGTATATTCTTCTTATTCCAATCTCTTAATTATAATTGAAAAATGTCCATACCATATGTTAATATTGAACTATAATCTAGAGAGAGTACCTCTTCGAAACAGTTTTTAACTGGTAACTAAATTAATAATTTTGTCAGGTTGGCATTAAGTTGAGTTGACTTTGTTAGTTTGGCACCAAGTTGAAGATGAAATGCATTTATCGCGGAAAATTGATTGGGCACTGCTACTTCAATCAAGCTATTCCTGGGAATATTATATTACTAGCCATCAGGCTCGCTTCGCTCGTCATATCCGTTTAGCCAGACGTTTAGTCTGGACCCCCGACTGGATCGTCCTAACATAAGATAAAAATGATCAAATGAAAAATGCAGGCGAGGGGAGCGTGCCTGCTGATCTCATTCTTGGACGATCCAGTCGGGGGTCCAGACGGATACGGCGAGCGAAGCGAGCCTAACGGATAGTATGAATAATATAATTGGAACGCGCGTATGAGAATAATAAAATTATTGGAACTCAATCATTTTTTCATTTTTTCACTTTTTATTGTCAATCTTGTGTGCGAATCCAGCTTTATTCTCCGCCTCCTTCACGCCATATTCTGCTGTCACTTTTTCTTCTCTTTCTTCATTTTCTTCTTCTTTCTCCACCCGTTTCGCACCGATTACAGAATTGAAGCAGAAGCGGTCTACACCGCAGCCAGTAACCGCAACAAACGACGGTGCTGACGTTTCTTGATGATTCGACACGCGTTTCCTCATCACTGGCAACGACCGTCCGCCAATACAATAATAATCATGGAAGCTGGGCTCAACGCAATAGGAGCCCGGATTGTAGAAGAAGAAGTAGAAGAAGAAGAAGGGGGTGTAGAAGAAGAAGAAGGAGGAGAAGAAGAAGAAGATGAAGAAGAAGAAGAAGATGAAGAAGAAGAAGAAGAAGAAGAAGAAGAAGAAGAAGAAGAAGAAGAAGAAGAAGAAGAAGCAAGAAGAAGAAGAAGAAGAAGAAGAAGAAGAAGAAGAAGAGAAGAAGAAGAAGGAAGAAGAAGAAGAAGAAGAAGAAGAAGAAGAAAAGAAGAGAAGAAGAAGAAGAAGAAGAAGAAGAAGAAGAAAAGAAGAGGGAAGAAGAAGAGAGAAGAAGAAGAAGAGAAGAAGAAGAAGAAGAAGAAGAAGAAGAAGAGAGAAGAAGAAGAAGAAGACGACGAAGAGGAAGAAGAAGAGAAAAAGAAGAAGAAAAGAAGAAGAAGAAGAAGAAGAAGAAGAAGAAGACGACGAAGAAGAAGACGAAGAAGAAGAAGAAGAAGAAGAAGAAGAAGAAGAAGAAGAAGAAGAAGAAGAAGAAGAAGAGTGACGAAGAGCTGGTTAACATGGAGGAGTGGGAGTGTATTTCACACTGCAAAGAAGCCAAAACCGTATTGCGGTGTCGTCAGAACCGTTCCTCGAAAGAAGCGTGCCGTATTGCGTTGCGTTGCGATGGAAAATCGATTGACAGCAGCACATTATCAACACTTGCACTCAACCTAGAATGCTATGCTATGCTATGATGTGCTATGCTCCACAACCTATTGGATAACACCATTTAAGCGGCAAGAGGGGCACTGTTGTTGGTTGGGTCGTCAAATCAAAAATTGTATTTAAAACATTCCCTCTGAATTCCATTGGCAATTGGTCTTTTGTTGCAAAACTGGAAATTTCACACTCAACACTAAAGCTGCTGCATCAGGTGCAGGGAAATTCATAAGAGTGTAAATTATACATCAAATTGAAGAGAATTTAATGCTATATAAGCTTATAATCAGCTTTGATTTTTACCGTCGATTTTAAAAAAGTTATAAGAACAAAAAAAGAAAAAAATTGGTGGCAAACGTGTTTTTTTTTCAAAAAATGTCACACATTCAAGAGCAGATATCTTGGAAACTGGAGAAGATATGAAAAATGTTGTGGGACAAATATTGTAGGAAATTATGTAAGCTTCAATTTTGTATATAACAGTTATGTCCGTAAGATACATAGTTTTCGAGTTATATGCGAGAAACCAAAAAATGTTACCTTTGAACCACCCCAACCCCCTTAGGGGTGGGGACTTTTGATATGTTTACCTCCTTACTACCCTAAACAGAACCGCGGGGTCGAAAATTGTCTTCCCAACTTTTCCCTCTATAACCTTTCCTTGACTGGACTAATAGAAAATTGTAACAGTTGTAAAAAGTAAATATCCAGAAACTGTGAAGTAAGCTGCTTATAGAGACTGTAAAGCCGACGAAATCCAAAAAACCTTTATAAAAAGATGCAAGTAACCAACGGTACAGCGGGACGTCATTTCAATAATTCTGAAGACGCTTTTGTCGCTCACCCCAATAGAAGGATGAGGAAACGCGTGATGGGGATGACGGAAAATCTAAATTTTCCGGGGTAGGACCTCCGGAACCTCTATCAAATTTCCAGATGGAAATGACAGAGATATTGCAATTATTAATGAATTAATCATTTTTATTATTAAACGAAAATCCAAATTAAATGCTTTAATTATTGCAATATCTCAGTAATTTCCATCTGTAGACTGGCTGGCCGCTATGGCTTCGTATAAAATGAGCGCTGCTATCTAGAGATTGTCAATTTGGTGTAAGGGTAAACATTCCTGACCGGCAATTGGGAGGTACTGGGCTCGATTCCCGGGCTGACAATAATTTTTGAATAGTAGCGCTCATCGAATTTCAATTCAGCTGTTTACCCTGTGGTCAATATTTGCATTAGCAGAAGTCTTCGGGGTGAATTACAACATTTAATTTGGATTTTCGTTCAATGATAATAATAATAATCTATTATATATCATTATATTATTCAATATAATATTCTTATAAAATATATTATTTCATACCTCTCTTTGCCATTAAAAATATGATGATTATTTATTGATGGCCAAAATTAAGATGATAAGAAAATGGGTTCTCCATGAAGTGATGCCGACATAATATCCTAAGAGGTGCGTAGGTGATAGAAAAGATGATCATGAAGATGATGAAAGATCAGTGAGCCTGATCCATTTTTTTCTTCTGTCCTTCATCTTCTTCTTCTTCTTCTTCTTCTTATTCTCCTTCTTCTCCTCCTTATTCTCCTTCTTCACATTTTTCTCCTTCTTTACTTTTTTCTTCCTTTTCTTCTTTTTTCTGTTGTTCACTACTACTACTACTACTACTACTACTACTACTACTACTACTACTACTACTACTTATTCTTCTTCTTCTCCCTCTTATTCTTCTTCTTCTTCCCCTCCTTCTTCTTCTCTTTCTTTTTCTTCTTCTTCATTCTCATATTTATTCTCCTCTCTCCATTCCACTTTCTCTTCTTCTCCAATTCTTTCTAGTTTCTTCATCATTTCACTTTCAACTCTATCCCTATTTCTTATTGCAATTCTATTTTCCAACCTAGGCCCACACTTCTCGTTTTCGTTTTTCCACGTGGGAAATCGCATTGTTATCACAGCAAGTGTGCCAACAGCCAACTGAGGCCACTGACCACTGCCCAGTGGCAATCCTGTCTCTGACATCATCACCGACCACCAGAAGAGAGAGAGTGAGAGATAGAATCGCGATAAGGTAGTGAGAGAGAGTGAGAGAAATGTGAGAGGACAGTGTGAGAGAGAGAGAGAGAATTACGAGATGGTAGTGAGAGAAATAGAGAGAATTGAAATAGGGTAGTGAGAGTGAGTGAGAGGAACAGTGGCGAATGACCGAAATCGCCGTCGCTATTGACTTCAAAAAACGCGACGTCTTGAGTTGCGTAGTGTTGCATCCATTGTTGTGACCGTTTCGTCTCACTTTTGCCGATCGGAACGTGAGCGTCGCGAATCGCCAGCAGTAGCAAGCAAGCGAGCAAGCAACTACTTGCAAAACCCATTTTCTGCCAGATTCCTCTTTCTCAACAGACAGTCCTCCGATCGCTAAAAAAAGAATGTGTGTTAACCGCTCTCAAAGTAGAGCTTATGGTGAACATAGGAGATATTATGCTCAAATTTCTAGTTCACAATATTTGTGGACAGAATCACCTAATATTGGTAGATTGGCCTGAATGTTAGAGATATCTTATTACTTTCCTTGCCCTATTACCATAGGTAAGGAAAGTATTGCTTTCCGAAAAAAATTAAGGTACCCCAATTTCTAAATTTCCATACGCTTCATGGTCCCCTGAGTCCAAAAAAGTGGTTTTTGGGTATTGGTCGGTATGTGTGTGTGTGTGTGTGTGTGTGTGTGTGTGGTGTGTGTGTGTGTGTGTGTGTGTGTGTGTGTGTGTGTGTGTGTGTGTGTGTGTATGAGTGTATGTGCGTCTGTGTACACGATATCTCATCTCCCAATTAACGGAATGACTTGAAATTTGAAACTTAAGGTCCTTACACTATAATGATCCGACACGAACAATTTCGATCAAATACGATTCAAGATGGCGGCTAAAATGGCGAAAATGTTGTCAGAAACAGGGTTTTCGCAATTTTATCGAAAACGGCTCCAACGATTTTGAATTAAGTTAAACCTAGAATAGTCATCGATGAGCTCTAACAACTGCCACAAGTCTCATATCTGTAAAAATTTCAGGAGCTCCGCCCCATCTATGCAAAGTTTGATTTTAGATTCCCAATTATTAGGCTTCAGATACAATTTAAACAATAAATTCAATTTAAACAATAAATGGGTGGGAAAGATTGAGCATGAGAATCTCTACAATTAATGTTCAGTAACATTTTCACTTAAAATTAAAAATAAGCTCGAAAATCGAGAAAATGTGATTATCCAATTATTGCAAACTGTTGGCAACTGTTGATTCTATTAAATGATTCACTATGGAAAGATAGCAGACCTCGTGTGTCTCCAGCGTTATTGCCCTGTCACCAGCTGGCTCAAATCTTTGAATAGTAGACTTGAGATGCGTGGTAACACTAGCGTCAGGTGATCAATTTTCATAACGGCAAGGAAAGTTGTGTGAGTGCGCCACACCAGATTTTTTTTTCAGGTGCCTATCTGTTAACAAATGTTAGGAATCTTTCTAGCAATGATGATCTTGTTCACAGCTGCTCTGAAGAGTTCGGGGGTGGACACTCCAAACCTTAAATATCTTAAAGAATAATAAATTATTTAGCCAAGATAATATACGCCTCCGATCAACGCCTCTCATGTCAAAAATATTCCTTTGCAGTACACATTTATTCAACTAGGCCTACTGTTGAGTGTGGACTCGGCTCAAGAAGACTGGGATAATTCAACGTCTACAGAGTGATTTATCGTCAGAGTGGGGTCACTCAAAACTACAGATCACTCTTATAAATATAAATCTTATATCAATCATGTACATCTCTCTATCTTCATATCTTAATAATCTGAAGTCTCTGGCATGAATCTCACGTTAAAGTGCTTCTGTTATATAAGAATGGTCATTTACTAACATTAATAATAGGGTAACATTCATAGCTACAGTAATACTGTACTATCATTAAATTTAAACAACTATTATAAACTTGAATTTTAAAAAACAACTTTTGAAGTGAAAATACACTTACTGGTGTAGTAACGATCGTTTTGACCTGTTGTTGGTCATCATCATGATGACTACAAAAGTAAGTGTATTTTCACTTCAAAAGTTGTTTTTTAAATTCAAGTTTAATTTTAACAGTGAAAAAGTATGGATATACAACAGAGTAACTATTATAAATTATTCATAGTGAAGATTTAAGATGTACTAGATACTCCAATTTCCTTCTCTCAATGGGTTGAATTATCCCAATCTTCTTAAGCCGTGTCCAAACTGGACATATATAATGTTCGACAAACATGTTTGTTGAAACAGTTCGGGCAAATTTTATCATGTTTGACAAACAATGTTTGCCCGTGGCCAGTGTGGACGCGTCATCAAACAAAATATTATTATAAGTGGGAGAACGGGTTTCATGTTTTACAGCTGTAAACACTGAGAATGTTTGGAAAAACAGTAATTTCTTGTTTGACAAACAATGATTGTCCAAACTTTTAAAAATGTTTGTCCCTGAGCTCCTCAACAAACATGTTTGCCGAACATGTATGTCATACATTTATTCAGTATGGAAGTGGCTCAATGAAGCTTAAAAAGAACTCATGAAGATACCTCGTCCGTCCACGGACATGGAGTTCAAATTGTTTGAAATGTTTCAGTAATAAACAAAATAATGTGAAGCTCGAAACCCAAGATCATGCTATGATACTCATCTATGTAAGAGACTTTTTCATATCTCTGTGCTATACTTTATACATAGTGAATACAAGTACTAGAATGGTCTCTTTGACTTGAAAAAAGAGCGAACGAGTTGAAGAGCGAAAGAACTGTTAAGGAAGAAGAATAAGCATGAAAAGAGCCGTTTGCTCAAGATCACGTTCCAAAAGAGGCCTCAAGACAATCCAAGAGCTAACACTTGAAGAATCGCATCTCGCGCGTCTTGCAGTACAATCCTTTCAACCAAAATAATGTTAAAGCACACTCTCAAACCAAACCAAATTTATAAATACACAAAACATCAAAAATAGAGTACATAACACAATACAGGTTAAATGTATATATATATATATATATATATATATATATATATATATATATATATATATATATATATGTGAACTAAACACGTCATTGACAAATATTGTGGCTGGCCTCAACACCAAATAGAGAAACAACTAAAAACTATATCTATAGTATTCATTTAATTGAACAGGATTCATCTCAATCTCTGTAGCTGTAAAGATATATACAATGCATACAAACTATGGAAATATTAACTATTGAATTTTTATTCAATATCAATTCATGTATATTTCTAGAGTATACCAGGCTATGAATATCATTCAATCACATATATTGTTCCGATAGACAGAGATATATTGATGGTTCTTTTCTATATATATATCAATTGATATTGATATTGGAGCCCTTGATAGCCTGACCATATCTATAACATATCCAGATATAATGATACTAATTCAATCCAATTGTTCAAATAAATATAGGTATAATTTCAAGCTCTAGATAGCCTTATTCATTTCGAAATGTAAAGCAATCGATCTCTCAGTAGACAGCGGACATGAAGCCAAGCACTCTGATATATTCGCGATTTATATATCTATATTTATACATCGGCTATAACAACAATGAGCGTGGATACGCTTCATCACACTCCAGCTATTCTATCCTGGCTTCTTTTTCCTTTTCTTTCTCTTTTACTTCTTCCATCTTCTGTCTCTACATTTCTAATGTAACCGTACTATCATGTTGTGAAATTCAGCGCCCGAATCTAAAGCGAATCGTCCCATTCAACCGAGAATGAACTACTATCACAATTATTATAGAATGAAAAATAGACTAGAATGAAGATTCAGCTTGATAAATTTTCTCAAATTATTATTGTGGTTGAAAATGATAACAATATTTCAAGAAAATAAATCTGAAACCCCAGAGGATTCACTCCTCCTCAGATCCATCTTAGAGAGATTCCTATTTCTATTTTGACTTGAGTTGAAGAGGGAATAATGATTAACATGAAAACTGTTGAAGAGGGAATAATAATTACGACACAATTATTAATTACTACAGGTAACGAAACATTTTCTGACAGTTGTTTTCGTTTCTTTAATAAGAACTTTCGCAGCTTTTTCCAACTTTCAACTTAGTGCTATAAGCTCAGGAAGCTGCAGTAAGACTGAGTTACTGGACCGTACTGTCTCTTATGGTTTTATAGTTCGTTTTCCATTAAAGTCAAATTCATTGAGTTGACCATTGAGTCAGTCATCAGAAGCCTTTTCTAGTCTTTCCAGATGATACTGTCTTTTATGGTCTTGTTGTTTCTTTTCCATTGAAGTTTATCTTAAATTTAGATCCATTCAAATCCATCCATTGTTCTGGATGCATTGAAATCTATAACATTCCTCTATAACAGTCATCTGTACCTTTTTTCAAGTCTTTCCAGATAATGGGTCATATGAATAAAATTGAGCATTTGCTCATACTTCTGAAATATGGAGCATTTGCTTCATTTTCTATGAATAAACGTGAGCAAAACCTTTTGCTCATGCTCATCAAAAAAATAGTCTGAGCATTTGCTCAAAAGTAAAAGCTTTTGCTCAAAATTGTATGAATAAACTAGAGCATTTGCTCAACTTTTGAAGCAAATGCTTCAAAAAAGGTGAGTCTAGTCTAGAGCAGCTGATCACCTTTTGCTCATAGTAAAATGGCTCAAATAATTCGTATGAGGAAGAGAAAACTATACCAGATACGATTACAACCAATAGTTGAGAACTATAAAACTCTTTTTAGATTCAACCATGATATATATCACCATTATCCCTACGAAAGAATAAATACAAAAGCTACCTGTTATAAAGATAGCCATCACAAAATAGGAAATAGGTATTTAAGAAGATGAAATTGTAGACGATTATAAGAAGGCTATTGATATTATAAGAATATGCTGAAGATTATTATAGAGATGACATTTTTTCACGCTATTATTTCAAAATTCTAAACGCAACTAACCTAAAACTCTATTCATAAATAGAAAAACAGAGCAGACGACGCAAACACAAGCGGTGCACCCTACTTGCATATTTAGCGCTTCCGTGAGCTATAAAAACAAACCAAGGCTACAAAAGCGAATCAGCTGATGAAAAATCTCTAAAATACGTGAGCATTTGCTCCAGAGTTCAGGAGCATAAGGTAAAGCTTATTCATATAAAAATGAGCAAATGCTTTTGCTTCTACCTTTTGCTCATGAGTAAAACCTTATGCTCCATGCTCTTGCTCATGAGCATTTGCTCTGGTTTTATTCATATGCGTCACTTTCTCTTATGGTCTTATAGTTTCATTTCCATTACAGTTTCTCCATCAATTCAGATTCATTGAAATCTATGTATTTCTCTTATACTGTCTCTTATGATCTTATAGTTTCTTTTCCATTGCAGTTCATTAATTAATCTAGATCCATTTAAATCCATCCATTGTTCCAGATCTATTGAAGTCCATAGTCATCAGTTGCCTTCTCTAGTCTTCTCCAGCCTCATTCCTCTCCCTTCAACCTCATAGATTACTCTTCCCTCTCCTTTCCAGATACTGTCTCTTATGGTCTTATAGTTTCTTGTTTATCTAAGTTTATCCATCAATTCAGATTCATTGAAATCCATTCATTGTTTCAGATGTATTGAATCTCATAGTCCAAGATCTATTCAAGTCCATAGTCATCAGTTGCCTTCTCTAGTCTTCTCCAGCCTCACCCCTCTCCCTTCAACCTCTTAGATTACTCTCCCCTCTCCTTTCCAGATACTGTCTCTTATGATCTTATAGTTCCTTTCCCATTGCAGTTTATTCATCAAATCTAGATCCATTTAAATCCATCCATTGTTCCAGATCTATTGAATTCCATAGTCATCAGTTGCCTTCTCTAGTCTTCTCCAGCCTCACCCTCTCCCTTCAACCTCTTAGTTTACTCTCCCCTCTCCTTTACAGATACTGTCTCTCAAGATCTTATAGTTTCTTGTTTATCAAAGTTTATTCATCAATTTAGATCCATTGAAATCCATCCATTGTTCAAGATCTATTGAAGTCCATAGTCATCAGTTGCCTTCTCTAGTCTTCTCTAATCCTCACCCCTCTCCCATCAACCTCTGAGATTCCACTCACCTCTTCTTGTTTATCAGCTTGGCTGAACATAAGATTCAATTCAATTCAACTTCAATTCTTTATACAGGATGTCCCACGAAAAATGTAACAGTAGAAGAACATAGATTCTACATTGAATTTGCAACAAAAAATGTCCAGTAAAATTCTCTAATATCGACCTTAGTTTTCGAGATATATAGATTTTTCGATATTTTTGAAAAACGTGAATAACTAGAAAACTATCAGTCAAAACCTAATTCCAAGAACATGGTAGAAAAGAGAAAGAAATTTCCAATAAGATTCATATAATGTGTTCCTTTGTTTGACGTTTTTGAACTTATTATGAGTGTTCAAACTGTTTGAAATTTGGCTTTGAACTCGACAAATGTGTTTTTTTTCAACTTAAAACGCTCATAAAAAGTTCAAAAACGTCAAACAAAGTAACAATTATATGAATCTTATTGGAAATTTCTTCCTCTTTCCAACCATATCATTAGAATTGAATTTTGAGTGATAGTTTTCTAGTTATTGACGTTTTTCAAAAATATCGAAATATCTCGAAAACTATGGTCGATATAAGAAAATTTTACTGGACATTTGTTGTTGCTAATTCAATGTAGAATCCATGGTCTTCGGCTGTTACACCTTTCGTGGGACACTCTGTATATTTGGATGGTAAATGTTTTGAAATACATTGTATTTAAAGAAATAGTACCATAACTTTATTCAGATCTGCTCATAAACTATCTAGATTCGGGCGAGAAATAGCTTTGGATTAATTATGTTCTTTCTCTCCCAATCATTGATTAGATTTTGTGCATGTGTGAATGAGATAAATAAATGTTTATTAAAGAAATTCTGTTCTTTTCTTGCTTTTTGTCATAGTGATTAGGGTTATAGATTGCAAAGCTATTCTACCTTCTAACTTACTCATTCTCAATCTTACATACTAATGATATTTCTACTACTATAGTAGAACCGTCTAAAAAGTGATAACGCCTCTTATCACTTAGGTCGGAACAGCAAAAAGGTCGGATTAAAATCTCGTTCAATTACAAAATACACACTTGAAGTAACTTATACTTTTTCTCTAATAGTGTATTATATCATAGAGAAACAATAGCGTAAGTAGATTCCATGTAATAAGTAATTCCCATGGTATAGGGAATTTATGTCGCAACTTTTACTGTTATCTCAAGCCGATATCTACTTATGCTATTGTTTCTCTGTGATTATATCAACCAACCTGAAAAGGAAAAATTTCAACATAATTATATTGAAATAGTGTGATAGCATTTCAAATTTATGCTAGTTCATGAGGAGCTAATATGAAGTACATGACCTATTGACCTGACGATATGTTTAAATTAACTAAGGATTAAACTAAGGGTTAGTGAGGTTCTACTGAGAATTATTGGTTCTTCTTCTAGTTCATTTGCTTCCTATCCACGACGATGATTTTTCTCCTTAGTCCTATTTCTCTTCCATTTCTCCTAATAAAATGATTCTTGGTTCGTTCTAATTATTCTTCATGTTCATATTTAATATCGGGACACCGAGCTTCGCTCGTTATTCTTATTCAATGATAAACAGAACACAATTCTCCAAAATGATTGTGTTTATATTTCACAGCTGGCTATACGTCATCTTATGAATTTCGGGGATGCGATATTTTGATTTTTCACATACTCACTTTCTTACTATCCACAGCTGTTTCAGCCAAGGATGAATATTGTACTTTTAATGTCGTTCAGCGAGTTTTTCCAAGGATGAGACCTAGTGCAATCGAATCTTTATATCATAAACCTATTATGTTCTAAATTTCGTGAAAAACGTTAGAGCCGTTTTCGAGATCAGTTAAACATAAATAACCGCAGATATAAAAATAGCCAGATATAAAAATAACCAGATATAAAAATGGCCAGATATAAGAATAGCCAGATACAAAAATAACCAGATATATAAGTACGGAAATTGTTCGCTTAATATAATAGGATAATGACTAGAATAGACTTTATAATGACGGAATAGACTTTCCGCTTTTACTTGCGTCTGCTACTTCTTATTCTACCTCTTCTTCTTTTTCTCCTTTTTTCTACTCCTACTTCTTCTCCACTCTTCTTCTTCGCCTCCTAATTCTCTCCTTTTTCATTCATCTTCATTCACTTCTCATTTTCCACATTCTAATTTTCTTCTCTACTTCCGTAACGCACAACTGATTTATCCTGTAAGCCCTTCTAACTGCAACAGAAATATTTGTTGCAAGCTGCAACAAAATATGCATTCAACTCAGCCGGGCCAACACACATACAGTACCAAGAACTGCATTAATGCTACAACATGTATAGTACAGAAGGCCATATTACAGTGGACTGGATAACAATGTAATGCCTCCTTCAAAGTTTAAATGTCACTGGATAAACACCAATATCTCCAGCACTCAAGCTAGATTATGGTTTGAATATACAGTATAGTTGTAATAAACATGACCATTGCAGTATATAGTGGCATCAATGCACACGGAATTTGTCCTTGACTTTTACATGCAGTAGAAACTTACTGATTAATAACTTGGAAGCAATAATAATTGTATCGAAGGAAAATTGGCAAACAAGAGAACCTGAAAACCTGTTGAAGAAAAAAGTTGTTAAAGATTCGAAATCAATGCAATTATGGTATTCGTTATGCTGTTAGTAGTACGATTTATTGAAAAGCAATAAATAATAGTATTTATGACTACAGAAAGGTTTTTAATGAGGTGATATTGTTGATTTTCCAATAAAAAGCTCTAACAAAGATTTTTAATAAACTATAAATAATATTCGTCGATGAGAGCCAATTATTATATAGTTTTTCCTGTTGATATTTGAAAACTATTCAAGTTTTTCACCCATAAAAACTCTTATAACTTCTTCATCGATTATTATGTGTGATAGAATGTGATATCAATATATTTATCTATTGATTTTTATTCATAAAATAGAACTATAGTACCCTTTTCTGCAATTAATATTATAGAATGAACTATAGAAAAAACTATTGATTTTTCTACATATCCAATTTCGACACAACGATGGAACTATAATCATACCAAGACGGATTCCGCTATTGGTTAGAATTCTCCCTTCCACAGAATGGAGTCTACAAACATCAACCAATAGGATTGCTTTAGTCGTCCATCTTGGAAGTGGAAGTGTCTAGCGTCATGCTCTGCTTTACTGTGATTGGTTAACGAATTTGTGACGAGGAAGGCAGCGTTTGTAGTTGAGAACAGCAAAAATGATTATTACAACATTGATAGAAATAATAATTTTCAATTAAGAATTAGTAGAAATTAATTCGAAGCTAGTTGTTTCGGAAACCACCAAATTACAGTAGTAGGTTTATTGATTTCTCATAATCATTCTATTGATTATTGATTACTCAGCACTGAGATATACTTGTATTTTCCACAATAGTCTGAATATAATTGAATAGAAACACAAATATGTTGTCAAATTCGACACTGTTGTTTTATTTTGACTACAGTTGACTGTCAACTTGAAAATGTGACCGGTGTGGTCACGAAACCTTGGTCGTGTACTAAATAAAACAACAGTGCAGAATTTGACAACATATTTTGTGTTTTTATCCGATTATGGAACGGTTCTACAATATTGACAATGACTCAGTCGAATGTCTAAATATAAATATGAATTTGTTTGTTTCTTTCTTCTTTATAGTTTCAAAAGTGGAAAATTGCTTTTGGCTTCTATTTTACTATTTGAGAGTTCATTTCTGTCTCATTTGATAAACATTTTCCATTGTTCTTGAATGACTACTACCTGCACACGGAATAGGTTCAGAGGATAATGTAGCCCCGAATGTGGAATGTATCAGAGAAGGTAGAAGTCGGAAAGTATTCAAATATTGCATGTTTCTAAATGACTTTATTTGTTACCACCGTCTGCCCTATCCTCGCTACACCACCATGTTTCAGACGATAATCATCCATTTAGGCCCGGTTGCACAAAAGCCGGTTGAATTTTAACCGTGATTAATTTCACGAGAACCAATCAGAGAAGGTTTTTTTTATAAGACTGGTTCTCGTGGAATTAATCACGATAAAAATTTAAGCGGCTTTTGTACAACCGGCACTTAGAGAGTGAAAATACATAGTTTAATTTTGTCATATATCCACATTATTTATCACATTTATTGACAGGACTGCAGTTTCGTGTTGGAACCAACACATCTCAAGCAGTAGCCTACAGCAGTACAGTTGAAGATGTGCTGATTTCAACACGAAACTGCAGTTTTTTCAAAACAAATTCAATAAAATGATGTGAATATGACAAAATTAACCCTTTCGGTCATGCTTTATTTGTATAAGTAGAAAAATCTTAATTTTGGTACTCTAATTATATTATTTTTTTTTCAAGTGTCAAAAAAAAATTTCACTAATAGTTATGGAAATATAACATGGTCGTTAAAACGGCCAAAATTACTCAATTTGTATTTCTTCAATTATGGAGAAGTAAGTTCTACAATATAAATTTAAGAATTATTCAACAAATTTTATCAAATTAGAGAGTGTTATTTACTTCTTGATTAGCCTATATATTTTCCAAAGTGATATTACATTATTAAGTTGATTGGAATCTAATTGAATTCCTAACTGTAACTCATACCAACTTTACTTATATCTAATTGACCGAACGTAGTGAGGTCTATGTTTTAATTCGGTTTCCCTTTGTCTGCCTGTATGTAAGGCGATTACGGTCAAACGCATTGATAGAATTCTACGAGATTTGACAGGAATATTCCTTTTTCAACGGCGCGTCGATGTATACACAAGGTTTTTTTGAAATTTCGCATGTCAAGGATAATATGAAAAGAAAAGGAATTCCTCCATACTCTGATATCACTATATATATCATCTAGTTGGAAGATAGGATCAATCAGACTATAGAATTATTCAAAGTCAATCAGCTGACAAGTGGATTATTCATTATTCATTGTATGCATTACACAGATGTCAGGCCGTGTCTATATTTTCTATCTTAGACCAGTTATAGAATAGACACGCCCCATACTGAAAGTCGATGAAGCCAACATTCTACTGCCATATCGCCCCATCGTGAAGTCAGCATCGTATAGAAAACTTTTCTGTAGAGTTTGTTTACATTGTTTCCTATAGCAGATTGTGTCTATTTCAGAAGGAAATAAATTATTAAAGAACTAAAATAAAAAAAAATTATAATTTAAGAACTTATAATTATATATTACATAATGCTGACGTCACGATGGGACGATATGGCAGTAGATGTTGGCTTCATCGACTTTCACTATGAAGAATATACAATGGGGCGTGTCTATTCTATAACTGGTCTAAGATTTCTATAAGGTAGGGTTTCAATATTTTTTACGATGCGTGCCCATCAGTATTAATATTCTCACAATTGGAAAAACAAATTTAATAGGTGATTTAAAATAAAATAAAAAATTATCAAATGAACTAAATAATGCTGAAGAAATTACAATATCCTTGATTGAAGAAAAATTAATTCTAATATAGTTGAGAAATAACTTATTCTTATCAGATGGAAAGATTATCACGGAACTGGACAAATTATCATAAATGGGATACAAATTCAAAAGTGAACTGATTCAATTGAGATAAGTAAGTGAGTTTTCGATCTCGGAGAAACCAAATAACAGTTTTTAAGAGTAAATTCAACTCTGAATTATGATTCAACTGAATCAACTAGAACAGGTGACATCAGAGAAAAATGAGAAAACTGCGTGAGGTCTACTCTTCACAGAACTATTAGTTGTCTGGTTTAACGTCGTTTAACTCGTTACAGGAATGAGCAAAAAAAGATACAAGAAAAACAGGAAAGTTCTAAACTAGAAGAGAAGGACTGATAGAAAGTGAAATACATTCTCGAAACCTCTAAAACTATCCCATTAGAGAGATTCACTCAAAACTGTCAGCATTGATTGAATGGGGAGCATTACTGCTGAACAAAAAGGATGCACTGCTAAGTAGAAGACTTCTTCTGTGGTCTCTTAAGCTATAATCACAACCATAATTAGCAGAGCGATAAACCGCTTAAAGATAATAGTAAATCAGCTGATAATTTTTTTGGGGTAGTAAAGGCTCGCTAATTTGAGAGAAGATGTAAGGAGTGAAAGGTGCATGGGGAGGAATGCTCATACCTGGCATAAATTTCTCGGCGTAATTGAACCTTATAAATAATAACTATTTTTGAATGTCATAGAGGTTTTACTCTACCTCCATTATCCATAAAAGGTAGTTTCATATTTTAGATTTCTTTTTTCAGGGATATAAATCAGGTTCATTTAAAAATATAAAAATCTGGTGTGGTGCACTCACACAACTTTCCTTGCCGTTATGAGAATCGATCAACTACCTAAAAAGCAGTCGTTATGTCAGAGGCCCTGAAATTGATCAGTTGCGACCTGAAAACTCTGACACCAGACCTGAGCCAGCCAGGTTACACGATATTATTATTATTAATTGATCAACTGACGATAGTGTTCCCGCGCATCTCAAGTCTACTTTTCTAAGATCTGAGCCAGCTTGTGACAGGACAATAACGCTGCAAACACAAAAAGGCTGATATCTCTTCATAGTGAATGATTTTAATAGAATCAACAGTTCCAACAGTTTGCAATTGAATAATCTTTTTTTCTCGAATTTCGAGCTTATTTTCAATTCTAGGTGAAAATGTTACTGAACATTAATTGTAAAGATTTTTAAGCTCAATCTTTTCAACTTGAAATTTTCTGTTTAATTTGTATCTGAAGCCTGATAATTGGGAATCTAAAATCAAGCTTTGCATAGATGGTGCAGTGCTCCAGAAAGTTTTACAGATATGGGACTTGTGGCAGTTGATAGAGCTTATCAATGACTATTTCAGGTATCAATTTAATCAAAATCGTTGGAGCCGTTTTCGAGAAAAATGCGAAAACCCCTGTTTTTGACAACATTTTCGCCATTTCAGCCGCCATCTTGAATTGCATTTGATCGAGAATGTTCGTGTCGGATCCTTATAGTGTAAGGACCTTAAGTTCCAAATTTCAAGTCATTCCGTTAATTGAGAGATGAGATATCGTGTACACAGACACACATACACTCATACACATTGTGAAGTTGTTAATTGTAAATCCTTCACAGATGATACGATGTTTCTGATATTTATAAGAGCAGTCTCTAAATTCCTCTTTTGCGAATAAATTCACAAAAAATTAAGGGCCGTCCGGCTCGCAAAATTACTGGGTTCAAACCTCAGCTCTAGCTCAGTGGTAGAAAACAGGAATTTTATAAATACAAATAATCACCATAAGGTTCAGTGACCGGTGATTGGTATTCTTACCGCTGCTTCTATGAAGTTCTTGAAGAATACAATACGGAAAATAAAAGAATATTTGATGACTGATTATCAGTAACCATGCATCACTAGAGAATAATAAGGACCAACTATAGTTGTTTCTAGTGATTCTTAAAACGCTCGTCGTGAATACAAGTATTCACCAATATACCCTTCCAAAATCCTTAGAACTTACAACGCCAGTTCTGGAAGCTCTCTGGATCCTTATATGATATAACTGGAACCTTATTAATATAATTTCTTAATATACTTATTCTAGTATATGAGATGAGTATCATCAAAGGATGATAAATATTGAGTGCTCTGAATAAGATTAATATCACTTGATTCAATAATTTTAAGTGCTGCAAAATATTTGTTGATATTAAAACAGCTCAAACTGTATATCACGAGATGAACTAGGATAAATAAACTTCTACGATTTGTATGCTGACAAAAAACACAAAATATATCCCATAAAAAGATATGCATAAAATATTCGATAATCTATAATTCACTTAAATAATCTATTTCTAAAATCTGAATAATTATCAACAGGCTTTGCTAATATCCCAATAATGAGTTTCCAATTCATAAATATATTATATTTAATACTGGTACTTATACTTCCAATCAATATAAAATTCTGCAGATAAAAACCTGTTCGGCCTATAAGTTTGATATGATATACTTTGTTCAATTAACAAAATTATAATTAATAAATTAATATTCAAACATGAGATCTCAGGGATTTATATGAATTCGGGCTGTGCATGGAAGTAAGCTTCCTACATATATTAAATAAATTCATAAATGTTCTTATGGACTATGTGATATTGTTCAACACGTGGTGACTTTTTATTTTAACTCAAATTAATTGGAATAGCGCTTTTTTTTTTAATAATTACCCCCACTGGACGTAGAAAAAAACGAGCTCGTTTGGTTTGACTTATCACTCACTGAACAGAAGTTCTAGATGTTCTCGTGGATTGAATTAATTATTTCCAATAATTAATTGGGTAGGCTCCTTTTCGTCACTGCTGGGCTAACGCGTGATCAGATTTCAGATTTTATAAGTTTCTTTCGAATTAAAGCTATTTTTATGGGAATCTTTACAATTACGAACTCCTTGACAGCACTGAGTTCACAAATAATTAACATTCAACACAAATACATTACATTTAAAAAGGGTTTGGCTTAATAGTTCATTAAAAATTTTTTAAAAGGAATAAGAAAAAACCCTAAACTCCATGTGCATCCTCTCCGGTCAGGATCTTAAGCCACAAGAAGGAGGTTTTCAGAAAAATTTGCCTCTTCCTAGAATAATTCTGTAAGCTACTCTCTGATTGGCCTTCAATTTAATAGACTCAATACAATTGGTTGCCTGGGAATCAGGGCTTCCTCGGCTTTATAATAGAAAAAAATTAAATGAAAGAAGTTTTTATACAAATATATGGAGTGTTATCTTAAATTGAATTCATAAATAAATCGTAACATACAATTTTAATAGATAATACATTTAGTTTTTATATGAGTTTTGTATACTCTTGATTTATCATGCTTTTCTGGATTATAATAAATATTTATACAGAAATAATAGTGTTTTGTAAGTCTACACATCGACTTCCTTTAGTATACTTAATATATCCTTTATGAGTGAATTTTTATGATTCAACCGGTCATATGGGTTGATCGAATAATCAGCTGATTCGTCAGTATTGATTCTGATAATTATCGATTTATCCAAGATCGACTAATTCTTTTCAAAATGCAAACAAGTAAC